>NC_142935.1:43242481-43389981 GCF_046866305.1 Octopus bimaculoides | reverse complement strand
GTTTAGAAGCCGAGCGATAGATGGATGGATGGATGGATGGGTGGATGGTTACATAGATGTATTGACATAATGGTCTTTAACATCAATATTATAACAACCTTATTGATCTTCGATTGATGATGATTATAAATGAAGACATGTCTTAACAAAAGCTGAAGTCATTTTGGAATATTTCTATGGTAGAAAGAACAGCCTATAAAGAATGATGCTGCGTGTTTTATTCCTTCTTGTAGTCTTGGTCCAAGGCTGTATTGGTAAGGGCAGAATTTGGAATCACCTTTGTCATCGTCGTCGTCGCTGTTAAAAATGCTTCCTTTTTTCTGTGTACAATTAATTTACTTTTTTTCTATTTTGACTTTATGCTTCGTTGATTATCTTAAATGTAGTTGCTGCCTTCATGTACTTTATTGTACTAAATTATTGCTTGATTCACCGAAGTACTGAGACAGCGTTCATGTCGATAATCTATAAGTTATTGTGCACAGTGAGAACACATACCTGTCAACATGCCTTATCTATCTATCTATCTATCTATCTATCTATCTATCTATCTATCCATTTGTCTGTCTGTCTTTCTCTTTCTCTCTCTCTCTCTCTCTCTCTCTCTCTCTCTCTCTCTCTCTTATTGAGGTCCGCATCTGTCATTAATGGCTAAGGCTTAAGGTCCTAGTTGTCTGCCGTTGAACAACGTTGTCTGTGATTGAACGGTCCGATGCACGAATAGCAGTCTCGGCCACACTAGCCGCACTCGTAGGCTGTTCCAGTGCTCTTTGAGTAGTAATGTTTTTTTATCTTTCCAGCATAGGGTGTTTGATAGTATGGTATGGAGGACAGGCTGTTGCCCATGCAGCGTATACCCACTGATGACTCCAAAGTACTGATGACTCCAAAGCACTGATGACTCCAAAGCACTGATGACTCCAAAGCAACAGCATGCCCCTTGCAGTTTGGCACCAGCATCGTCGCAGAACGAGGTGGTAGTCAACGTCGAACTTTCCCAAGAGCTCCGACTCGCGATTTTTCCATAGGGTTTACTCCCGAAGCCTTTCTCGTGGTTGAGTACGGCCGGAGGTTTGGAATCAGGGTTCCCTTTCCTCAAGACGGGTTCCCCTCACTTCCCGGATTACGAGCTCTGTTTTCCCGACTAACTTACTAATTAGTCCATAACTGGGATCCTGACAAGAGCCACAAGTCCAGATCTGAGTAGATCTGAGAACAAATGGTAGCTAAGATGCGGTTCCACACACCTCAAAACACTGGAGCTTACGAACAAAGGGCCCACTACTCGATGCAGTTTAAAGTCATACCCAGAAAAAGATGTAGATCAACACATACATACATACATACATACATACATACATACATACATACATACACACATACGTACATACGTTTACTCACACGCATACAAATATATATAAATATATTGATACACACACATATAAATATGTATGTGCGTGCGTGCGTGTGCGTGTGCGTATGTGTGTGTGTGTGTGTGTGTATTCATACATATTTTTGTATCTACACATCGTTTTCCATCCATCTGTCTTTCTAAATTTCTCAGCCGACAAAGAACCCTTTACCTAATAGAAAGACCTACTAGAAATAACAGATGAATTTTTCTCAAAGCACACTCTGCTGTCTTTTTGAATAGCGGGGGTCACATTAGATAATTTGTGTCTAGATAACACTAAAATAGACTGACATATCGTCTTTGGCTCTAGATTTGCTCGATCAGGGCTGAACTATGAGTGGAAGTAAACAATAACTGCACAAACATCTTTCAGATAAGGTGATTTAGGTCTGCTCGATAAGGACTTATCTATGATTATATAACAACTACGACTATATTTTGGATAAGATGACCTTGATCTATTAGACTGGGGCGGATCACAAAGCTAGCAGCCTTACAAGACAGTAAGTCAAAAATAAGGTGGCAGACAGGAACCACTCCTTGCATAGGTAAAAATGACGGAAGCTTCTCTAGCACGGTCATGTATCCTTCCACAACTCACTGTCCAAAATCATTCTTCATGACACAGATGAGGGAAGATGAAAGTGAGGCAGATAAGACAGAGAAAATCTTGGCTTGATAACATCAAGGACTGGACAGGTCAGAACACAGTGAAGCTGCTAAGCATGACACAGATCAGAGACCAGTTGTGACGACTGACTATGAAAGCATCTAGAGTGGGACCCCAACGGCTGGCTGAATCTGACAAGGGATCTTGATGATGATGATGATGATGATGTGTTTTAGAGTATAGGAAATTTTTCTCAATATTTTTGTTTCTTTTTTCCAGCTGCAGGCAACAACATTGCACGAGGAAAACCAGTAAAACAAAGTAGTGTGGCCGATAAGTATGGTGCCCAGCTTGCTATAGATGGCAAGACGAATCGGAACGGACCATGCAGCCGAACGAATTACATGATGAATCCGTGGTGGATTGTTGACTTGAGAGTCGCTCATAAAATTGATTTAGTTACTGTATATTTTGAAAACTATTGCTGTAAGTAAATCCTCCATCTTTTTCTAAATCTACTTTACTGCCTCTCTCTCTCTCTCTCTCTCTCTCTCTCTCTCTATCTCGTTCTCTCTCTCTCTCTCTCTCTCTCTCTCTCTCTCTCTCTCTCTCTCTCTCTCTCTCTCTCGTTCTCTCTCTCTCTCGTTCCCACTCTCTCATTCTCTCTTGTCTTTTTCTTTCATTCTTTCTGTATCTTTTTCTCTGCCTCTCAATCTTAGTCATTATCTCTCTCTTTTTCGTATCCATCCATCTATCTATCTATCTATCTATCTATCTATCTATCTATCTATCTACACACACATACACGCACACAGATAGATAGATAGATAGATAGATAGATAGATAGATAGATAGATAGATAGATAGATAGATAGATAGATAGACAGATAGATAGACAAGTTATATATGTGTGTATGTTTGTGTGTGTGTATGTGTGTGTGAGAGAGAGATATTATTCAGTTTTATTTGAAGATAATGGAGAAAGAGCCGGTTTCTAACCTAGATCCGAAGCTCCTTCATTGGAATTTCAACAAAATGAACAGGGTATTTTTGCATGTATGTGTATATATGTGCAGTATTTTGAATCATGCATGTGCAGATTTGTATGTTTTGTTTTATGTTGTATTCTCATGCACATAGTTGTGTGTCTAGATATGCGCATAAATTTTTAAAGTTCCAGTGATGGCTTGGTTCTGTAGACTTCGAATTACGTTCCTCCTTTCTGGTTTTGAGAAGCCTAATTTCCCAAGTTTGATGTTTAGGCAGTGCATTACATTCCCAGTGCCCCAGTAATTGCAGGCATAAACCTGAACTTGTAATCTGGATAGAGTAACTATAGATCTCCCAACAGTTCAGCGTAGGTATTTTATTTTGCTGATCTTTAACTTTATGTTAACATCTGCTGGGCAACTGATTTCCACAACTGTACACTGCTCCTCTTTTCTATCACAAATTACTATATCAGGTTTATTATGATTACATTTTATTGAGGTTTTCACTGGGACATTCCACCAGCACTCTTAATATGAGTGGGAATGGCCTCTATCACAAAAAAGGGTCTTATTTCATTGCTCTCGGGGTTATCCTTCCGACAGATCTCATTATACAGTGTACTGGCTACAACGTCATGTCTCATCGGTATGTATGTATGTATGTATATGTGTGTGTGTGTGTATGTATGTATGCATGTATGTATGTATGTATGTATGTATGTATGTATGTATGTATGTATGTATGCATGTATGTCTCTTCTATTTTTTAATTATTATAATTCTTCCACTGAGGAGGGAGCCGGTTTCCAACAAAAAGACAAGGCTCAATCTTCGGGATGTAGCTAACATAGACAAATTCACATTTGGAACTTAAGAAAAGTCTTGCATGTTTTACTGTTCTACTCACGGATTGCACTTTAATGCACGAATTAGCCAGATTCTCCTTTAAGCATTTACTAACAATTATTATTGGTATGAATATGAATTCATAGTCTGGATATAGAAACTGGAGGTTTCGAAGCAGTTGCCCATAGATATCCTCTTTTCCTTTGATTTTTTTAAAGAGATATTTATAGCTGCAGGGCAGCTGAACTCTATGACGGTACATACCTTTGTCCTTCTGTCCCAAACGACAATATCCAATCTGTTATGTTTATATTTGACAGAAGTTTCGATGGGAATATTCCACCAGTATTCCTTGAGTTGGTGTTTATGAATGTATTCCATATCAGAGGAATTTTTAAAGTTTATTTCAAGACAGTCTTTCTTGCGGATGGCATTGTAAATTATTTTAGCGACAACATCGTGCCGCATAGGGAGGTAGTACCGTGACGGCATTTTAGGACAGTTGCTAATCACATGCGTGATGTCTTCCACAGAAACATGACACAACCTACACATGCGGTTGCACCTTGGGATTACAAGAGCGTCATTGTCTCTTTTGTTCACCAGGTATTTTGTGGCAATCTCCTGTTCCTGGATTGCAAACGCATACCCTTCAAAGTGTGATATGATGTAGTGATCTTGTGTCCAAGAGAAGTTGCACTTCGTGTCAATTCTACTGTCTTTTTCAAGCTTCCGGGCAACATGCCCATGCGTAGTCTTTGTATGTATGTATGTATGTATGTATGTATGTATGTATATATGTATGTATGTATGTATGTGTGTGTGTATGTATGTATGTATTTATGTATGTATGTATGTATGTATGTATGTATCATCATTGTGTGGGTATTTTTCTAAACAAAACGGTTTACTCAGTAGAAACTGCCAACTCTATCACCGAACATCCATCACGCCAACGCAAACCTTTTGCTTTTCTAAGTTTCTCTTTAAGCATTGTTTTGTTTTTCGAAAATTCAATTTCACTTTAAGCTTTTGTTCTTTTCTTGATTTTTAAATTTCAATTTTTAACACTGTAAAACGGGTAGTTATTCGGTTTCTCTCTTGACGAATAAGCACATAAAAAGGATGTTAGTTCTGCTTGTTCAGGCAAAAGAAAGAACATAAAAAGGGTAAGCGGTTGTAAGAGATTGGGAGAAAAAAATAAAATGGAACAGAATGAAAGAATGAAATAGAAAATGTGGGAGGAAAAGAAAGAAGAAATAGATTGAAATGTTTTAGACTTAGGGAGTCAACTATGTTGCTCCGTTGTTTACTCGATAGGAAACGTATCAGTCGCAGATTACTAATTATATACATACATACATACATACATACATACAACGTTGGTCATAAGTCACCTGACAGTAAATCAAAACTATTTAATTCCAAGATATATTTATGTTTAACTACTGAATGAATTTAATATAAGCATCTAAATATGAAACAACATGAAAATTATTCAAACTGAAGTCCTTCTTGGACGACACTTTTTTCCATTCAAATCAATACATAATTACCGATTGTATTTATGTAATTTTGATTTACTCTCGGCTGAATTTTAGCCAACCTTGTATGTATGTGTATATATATATATATATATATATATACACACACATTATTTTCATTATATATCTTCAGTTGAATTTTCAAGATATTACAAAGTGTTCGCTTTCCGTGCTCATTATTTAAACACCAACTCCGAGTGTTCAGAAGTATCAGAAAAAGCTAGTGGGAACATCCATTCTGTAAAATGTACTGCAATCGCTCGTTATGTTATGATCCAGCGTGTATCAAGTTTTACAGAGTTTCTCCACATCTGTGAAGTTCAAGTTACTGGTATAGCAGTTGGAAATGCAAATCAAGGTACAGTTTTAAACCAGATTTTAAAATTTACTCCCTTGCATGCAGACTTTTGACTTCATGAGTAACAACGCTTCAACTACTTAAAATGCAAGCCTCGAAAAGTAGCACCGAAATCCATAGCCCTCTTAGCAGCATTATAGGCCCCAGAGAAAATCAGTGCACAGAGCCCAACAGAGCCACATACATACATAGATCATAATTGGGCTCCTAAGACTTGTGGTTTGCCCCGCCATCTTCGTAGCATTATGGGTCCCAGAAATCAGTGCATAAGGCCCTACAGTATTTATTCACAGCAAGCCACATACATTCTTAAGTCATAATTGGGCCCCTAAGACTTGTGGTGGCCCTGAGCAACTACCCCATGTATCAATACTTTAAGACGGCACTGCCTAAATCACAAATCACAGCTTGAAATCATAGTCGAATGTCTTAAAATCGATAGCTAAATTGAATAATATGGTCTGAATGCCCGACTATTAATTTCAATTATTTACTTACTGATATGTAAGTAAATTACAGAAATTAATTGTCGGACACTTTATTACGATAAAAACTATTAATTAGTACTATAGACATAATTATTAAGAACTATTATGATTACTTCAAAACGTTATGGCACCCTCACTCCCTCTTTGACTAAACTTATTGGCGTATTTCGTTATTGTAATTTTCCTTAAGTTTTACTTTTTTTTATTATCTATCCACTCTATTACACCTATAGAAAAAATAACCCACCAATAACTATTTTAAGTTTAGTCGTTTACTCAACGTCCTAAAGCGACACATAAGCACAATGGTATGATTCAAACATTTTAAGCCTTTCTTTTTCCCTTCGAGGCTCTTCTTTTCTTTTATGTATATATTTTTCTTCACTCTGATGAAACTCCATGTTCCAGATCGGATTTATTACCTAATATGATGAATATAATTTTTAGAATATCAATAGTAATACCTTATAACAATGGAAGCAGAAACAGCTGTTAGATGGGATACAGTCTATTTGTATTGAATTAATAAATAATAATTGATGTAAGTCAATTGTTATTGATTAATATTTTTCCATTTTCTGTTTACTTTGAATTTATATATGTGTGTGTGTGTGTGTGTGTGTGTGTGTGTGTGTGTGTGTGTGTGTGTGTGTGTGTGTGTGTGTGTGTGTGTGTGTGTGTGTGTGTCCATTTATGAATGTGTTTGTGCTGAGAAAGAAAACTTTTGGTTACGTTTCTCTCTTTAATTTCTTCTCTTTAATTTCTCTAATTATTTCTTTTATTTTATTTTATTTATTTTTTTTTTCATTTAAAGGGAAATATTGCAAATCTACTCGTACGAAGAAGCTACAGTCATTCACCGCTTGTTCTGTCAGATCTCCACTGGAATGTGCTATACTTTGTCACAGACAAAATTTCTGCAGCACTTTTAGCATGAGACCTTCGAAGTATGGAAGATTTCAATGTATCCTGTTTAAAGTACCCGCTTCAAACAACGCACTTGATAACACTGAAAAAGAACTGGTCTATAATGAATGTTAAAAACCTATTTTAATAATATATATTAGCATTTATATACTTCGTATCATCATATCAATAATATATTTTTAATCTGCTATGACAGGGGTATGGATCATGCTAACCCGTTAATGCCTACACATTTTTCTCTCTCCGTTATTTAAATTTTTTTTTTTTTTTGTAATTTTTCCTCATAATCCTTTCTGTCGAAGAGCGTAGGCTCGAAACGTCTAAGACTTTTCCATTCTTGCCGAGCGTTAAACTAATAAACCTGCTTGTCGTTCCTTCACCTGTCTTGGTCTTTTGTTTTCTGTAAATTTTAAATATATATATATATATATATATATATATATATATATATATATATATATATATATATATATATATATATATATATATAAATATATATATATATATATATATATATATATATATATATATATATATATATATATATATATATATATATATATATATATATATATCGTATGTTTATGTAAAATGTGTGTGTGTGCATATATATACATACATATGTATGTATGTGTATGCATGTATGTATGTACGTATATGAATGTGTATACATATATGTGTATAAAATAGATAAGTTTGCTATAACAAAAAGAATCTGTAAAACAAGAAGAAAAAAAAGGAGAGAAAGAAATATGTAATATCGAAAGGTGGGATGAGAGGTAAACGTTCTGTCATCAGTTCCACTGAGATCTAGGATCCAATATATATATATATATATATATATATATATATAGGCGCAGGTGAGTTGTGTAGTAAGTAGCTTGCTTACCAACTACATGGTTCCAGGTTCAGTCCCACTGCGTGGCACCTTGGGCAAGTGTTTTCTGCTCTAGCCTCAAGCCGACCAAAGCTTTGTGAGTGGATTTGGTAGACGGAAACTGAAAGAGGCCCGTCGTATATATGTATGTGTGTGTGTGTGTGTGTGTGTGTGTGTGTGTGTGTGTGTGTGTGTGTGTGTGTGTGTGTGTGTGTGTGTGTGTGTGTGTGTGTGTTTGCGTGTGTTAGTCATCAGCTAGTGATGAAAACTCAGCCTACTCGTAAAATACAATATGCCTTTTCCAGTGACAAACCGTCGCTGATCTCGAAAAAGGAGAAATAAGCTATATTAAATCTCTGAGCGAGATATAAACAGTAGCATATGGTATTTTTCAAGTGGGTTGAGTTTTCATCACTAGCTGATGATTAACACACGTTGA
Organism: Octopus bimaculoides; assembly: GCF_046866305.1. NCBI lineage: Eukaryota > Metazoa > Mollusca > Cephalopoda > Octopoda > Octopodidae > Octopus > Octopus bimaculoides. The sequence goes on along the minus strand of NC_142935.1, from coordinate 43,381,486 downwards.
GGACGTGTAACCACCAAGAAACTCGAGTTCATGTGTATCACGTATGGCTAGGGATGGGAGTGATGACCTCCCCTCACATATACTAATCGGACACAGAATGTGTGTCGTTAGTCAGCTGGAAGAGATGTCTTCCTGGGGCTATAAACGTCAGTAGCACTGTCCCGTATAGGATGCTACACTTGGTTGGCAATTATATGTTACGATTCCGTATTGCTACTGTTTACATCTCGCTCAGAGATTTAATATAGCCTATATATATATATATATATATATATATATATATATATATATATATATATATATATATATATATATATATATATATATATATATATATGTACATATTCCCCTGCTCTCGTCCACGCCGATGTACTTTCACCTACCTCTCCAACATCACCATCCTCACAGGCACCCATCATCGTCCCTGTCATATCACTGACTCTTTTACATGCACTTCTAGCAACGTCATTTACTGCATCTCCTGCTCTTTCTGTCCTTCTCTGTACATCGGTCAAACAGGACGCCGCTTGACTGACCAGTTCGCGGAACACCTCCGACACATTAGACTACGAAACGACACCCCGGTCTCGCGCCATTTCCGCTTTAGCGGTCATTCATAGCAACACCTGTCTGTGTTTGGGTTGTCTTTGTACAGGGGCCATCCGGATTCCCGCCTTCGCCATGAACAGGAATTAATCTTCTCTGTTCGCTCCTTTGTGCCGCATGGGCTCAACCCCCTCCCCTCTTCATCTGACTCCCCTCATCTCTGCTCCCTTTATCTCACACCTACTTCCTCTCTTCATCCACACTCTACCCCTACACATCCCAACACATCCAATCCCATCCCATCTCGCTTCCACACATCCCACTCCCACATACCCCACCCCACCCACGCATCCCACTACCACATACCCCAACCTCCACATCCTCACCCCAAACCCACACCCTACCCTCACATCCCCACACCCTACCCTCACATCCTCACACCCCACCCTTGCATCCCCACACCCCACCCTTGCATCCCCACACCCCACCCTTGCATCCCCACACCCCAACACCACCACGCCACACACACTAGCACTGACCACTTCCCAGCAACCACACTATCATCCACACACCCACACATTACAGACGTACACACATAGGCACACATCCATACGTCAAGGCCACCAGACCCTATCCACACGCACACACTTACACACTCTCACACCTACGTTTGGGATCACCAATACATTATCATCTCCCCTTGTTCCTAGCTCGCCTGTCTAACCACCTCTGTCCAGCCAGCTGCCATGATTGACCGCTAGCCGCTAAAGCTTTTTTTAATTCTCTCTCTTTTTATTTTCTCATGTTCTTTTCTGTTGAAGAGCGTAGGCTCGAAACGTAAAAGACTTTCTCACCTTCCTGAGCGTTAAACTAATACACCTGTTTGTTGTTTATACACCTGTCTTCGTCTTTTGTTTTTCTGTAAATTCCAACTATATATACACAGTGAGAATTTACAAAAAAAAAACAACAAAAAACAGATGTATTAGTTTAATGCTCGGGAAGTGAGAAAGTCTTTTATGTGTGTGTGTGTGTGTGTGTGTGTGTGTGTGTGTGTGTGTGTACTATGTATGTATACATAGGTGTATGCCTGCGTGTATTTATAACAGGTGAGGTGAGGAAGGAACAATTGTAAGGAATTTTGTAGCTGATTTTCAAAGGACCTTCCTGTTGAGATGGTTCTTATCAAATATATAACGATCGTGTGATGTAAGAATTATTGAAACAGCTATATGTATGAATGAACATTTTGAAATAACACTAATATTGTTTTCTGTTGTCTTTTTTTTTAATGTATTGCCATTTCTCTCTCTCTTTCATTCTCTCTTTCTACACACACAGACTGACACATACACATGCACGCACGCACACACACAACCATCTTCATGCTTTTTTACTTTGGAGTAGACACCGATAAAATAACAAGGCTCTTGTGTCTAAGCTCTTGAGATTATGAATGTGTTAGTTTGTATGTGCTTATATGTAAATACCGTAATAGGTATGCATATCACTTTAGTGCGCAAGTGTGTATATGCTTTATTACTCTTTATGTGTGCGTGTGTCTGTGCGTGTATGTGACCGTGTGTGGATTTCATATAGACGTAACCTCGTGCAGAAGTTCAATCCAGTAACCTCAAATAGAGAAACCATGTAATGTTTAAAATTTTTTCACTGTTCAACTAATTGTATTTGAATAAGGTGAATCTACTTACTCTGTTCTTTCTTGAAGAGCAACATTTTTAGGCTTTTATGCAGATCTGATTTTATATAGCCCAACGATGTCTATGATATTAGGTATGAGTGAAAGTCCAGAGACTCGCAACGCGAGTTGTAAGTTTCTCGTTAATTCTCTAGTTTCCTTTGAGGCATTCAGATTCTCCGGGAAACATATTCTTGCTAGAATGCATGATTTTGCTCCTTGTCGCAAAGAACAATATCTAACTTAATGAGCCTGCTCCGGATTTCTACGCTATAAGTAAATAAGTAAAGTAAGTATGTAAGTACATAAATGTGTATGCATGTATGTATGTATCTATGTAAGAATGGATATGCGTGTGCATGTGAGCATGCCTATATGTGCAAATATGCATGCGCACATTATATGCTATGTATCTGAGTGAACATATATGCGAGTGCGTGTGTATGTGTGTGGGCGTGTATATACACCCATGTGAACGTGAGTGGGCCCTTATGTGTACATAGACATACCTAGAACTAGGCTACCTTGTCAAAACATTTTTCTTTTAGATAAAGCATATATTCAACTCAACAATATGGCTGAGGGAACATAACTCAGGGATGCATTCTGCAGACTAAATACACAAAGTGGTGCCTCACGCATTAAATATAACACGTTGGAAAACTTCGATGTGCTGAGAATATTCAAGAAGTTACTTGACTAAATTTCCTGTATTGGGGTGTTTGAAATTTAAAAACAAAAATACTATTTTCAATAATATCAACCAGATAAAATTTGGAGGAATTAAAATCAATATGCACATAAATAGATGTTGTCCTCAAAGAAAAAGAAACTGGCAAAATCAACTAACATCTTTCGGTCTTATTCGATCTATTCATAGAAACATATACTGCTAAATAGGCAAAACTTAGAAATGGTTAACATATATAGAATTAGAGGTAATGTAGCAGCGCAGACAATAGGTGTGGCTATAAGTGCTTCCCGGTGCCTTCATGCAATCCTCAGGCTCTGCCCACGTGGCATAACAAGTTATAACAAGACGACAGAAATAAAAGAAAATACGAGAAAGGACGAGAAGAAAGTAGATGTAAAAGGTGGAAAGTTGAAAACACCAGAAAACAAAAGCGAAAAAAGAAAAAAAAGGGAAGAATTAAAGTTATGTACCCTTTGATCGTAAAGTCATATGGTTGAATGGATAGGGGGTTAGAGTCATCAGTACAGCTGCTCAAATCGGAGAGGGTGGTATTTTCCAATTCGCCAACAGGAACCTATTCATATGTTTACATCCACCGAAAATTTCAGATCTGTAATTTAGCAGTGCAGTGGAGTTCTTAGATCTGAAAAATCTGTGCTCTTTCAGCTACGCATGACTTACATGTTTTTTATCCGTTGATATATAGCGTGGACTTTTCAACTATTTTCTGCTTGATTGTATGTTATGTGGCGTTATACTTCAAACCCTATATATAGCTAACCAGCTTAGTGGTCTTACTTTTGTCCCTGTGTCGAAAGGAAGATATGAGGTTAGTACAGCGATTTTTTAAGTTGTCTTCACACAGACCGATGTAGCTCTTCTTATCAGTTATGTTAATCATCTAGCGTTGCAGTAACGTCTGCCTCATATATGATGGATTTAATCATACGCCCCTGGTCGAGTGGATAATTTATTGGGCCTCGACCGTTATATCTGCGAGTAGGCTCTTAGTGAGGTTTGCGTATAATGGTGCTCTTCATATTGGAACAGTAGCTATATGATAATTTGACTGAGCGCCTGTTGAATACTTTTCTGTACCTTTGATATACCGGAAAATGTTTGTCCTGAGAGATAGGAACTTTTTTTTAATCTACGTTAGTTTTAACATTAAGGGAAAAGCTGGGATGAACCAAATTATTCTCCTAAGTCTACTTTTAGATCTAATTTTGCTATTCGTACTATTACTAGAGGAGCTGTAAATTAATTCATTATTGAAGTCAATATTGGTTGGGGCATTGTTGTAGTAAAGGGATGCCTTCACGAAAATTTCTTTAAAAGAAGAGCTGTTAGATATTCTGTTGCTGATGGTTACCAGCTTTTTGAACACTATGTGGGATGACAAGACTGTTTGAGTAAGCGGGGAAGTTTCTCGTTGAGTTTATAAGAGGAAATTTTAGGTTTAGAGAAACATCTAAATATAGAGAAATAGATTTGTATTAATACATAAATGTGTGTTTGTGAGTGTGTATGTATGTGTGAGGGTGTGTGTGTGTGCGTGTGTGCGCGCGCGCGTACTTAGAGGGTATAAAAGATTGTAAACTAGTTAAACTTGTGATAGCCATGCTTTCAGATGATCGCTGACGCGGCGTGACCCAGCAGGTTTTACTTGCCAGACTCCATACTTGACATTTGTTAATAAATTAGGTTCATGCAAACGGGAACTTGCTTCTGCTGTATGATATATTTAAAGCGAAAACAATCTGCATTTATATCTCTGCATCATATATTCGTTGGATGATATTACGAATAAAATATCCCGTGTAAATTTAGCTTTTGGACAAAAGAGCCATCTGGATGCTAAAAAAGTATATGTCGCAAATTAAAGATTCGTCATATCAACCCTTAAAAAATGCACTTTTTCTGTCATTTCTAATGATAGAACACTCATATTACAATCAATAAATATAAAGTCGTTTCAAAACCCAGTAAACTGACCGGTTGCGCAGAGCAACACGATGCGGCGTTTACATGACTTTAGCCAGTTTTTTTCATGTTTTTTTTTTTTGCACTTATACTTTTTGAATTCAGTTATGATGACATCAAGTTCTTGTAGAAGGAATTAAATTATCAAGATTGATGGACTGAGTAGTCTAACATTGTTTTTTAAAATGGCGTTATTTGTTATGTAGCAACCCGTGCAAAGCTCGGCCAGAAAATCAGGCAAAGTTTAATATAATTACAAAAACAAAAATATGACTGAAAAATTTCTGAAGCATATTGAAAGGTCTTCGTTGCGTTGTTTGTTGTTGGATTACATTGTTAATTAGCTCAATCGATATTATCGATATCCAATTATATTTTGATTTTTCACGCAATTATAAAATTTTCGAGCAAAATAATCCAATCACCCATTCAAATTTTTGGTGAATAGTCTCTCATTTCAAACTTAGGTCTTCGTCGTGTTTTTCAGTGGGTTTCCGTGATCGCTAAGTTGCCGATTCTATCATAGGAGCTGATTTTTCTTCACTATATCGACCTCTAAGTCGATGTGAAGCGCGTTAGACTTATTGACACTACAACTAATCTCACTGAGCGTAGTATAATCGCACGTACAACCACAGTCAGCCTTGTCATTTTGCCGTAACCACACGGTATTAGTCTATAATAATCGCACAGTACTACTCTATAGTAACCACACGGTTCTACTCTATTCTCTGCAAATATCCAGACAACGTTCCAATATTATTAATATATATATACATATATATATATATATATATGTGTGTGTGTGTGTGTGTGTGTGTGTGTGTGTGTGTGTGTGTGTGTGTGTATACGTAACACTACATACATACATACAAACACACGCATCTACACGTACATATACATATGTAACCGTACGTTATTAAACACACTCAAACACACACACACATCTACACACACACACAAACACACACACACACACACACACAAACACACACACAGATATATATATATATATATATATATATATATATATATATATATATATATATATATATATGTAACGACGACGACGTCACATTTTGTATAGGTGTATCTGTCTGTGAATGTATGTCTATGAGTGTATGATTGTGTATATGTTTCACAGTGTGTGCGTCTATCCGCCTTATGTACGTTATTAAACACACTATACGTATGTGAGAGCTGGTCAGTGTCATTAGGGAATTTTATTTGCATTTCCATTATTTTCATGTCGATTAAAGCAATATAACATTTCATAGAGATAATCTTTCTATTGTCAACAGGACATTTTATACCACAATGACAACGACATCACATTTTGTACATGACTGTGTATTTATTTTGTCGTCAATGCTGCACTTTCCGTATCACCTGTTTCAACAAAACTGTAATATATATATATATATATATATATATATATATATATATATATATATATATATATATATATATATATATATATATATATATATATATATATATATATATATGGGAGAATATACAAATAATAACAACAGACGAGGACAGGTGGTGTAAATAACAAAAGTATATATTAGTATGACGCTCGGGAATACGGAAAGTCTTTGACGTTTCGAGCTACGCTCTTCAACAGAAAGAATACGGAGACAAGGAGAAAAACACGGAGAAAAAAAATTGAATAGTGTTCAGTCAACGGTCAATCATAATAATATATATATATATATATATATATATATATATATATATATATAAACTATATCATTTTAATGCCTAACAACGCTGGGCATCTCTACTAATCTACTTATATATAGCTATACATACATACATAAGCACACAATCACATTTGTAGAGATAGATAGATAGATAGATAGATTGATAGATAGATAGATAGATAGATAGATAGATAGATAAGTTGTGTGTGTGTGTGTGTTTTCTTTGTTTTCTCTGAAATATTTATTTTGCCCTACGTTTATTTTTCCACACCCATTTCTTTCCTTCTGTTTCCTTATATCGTTCGTGATTTTTTTTTTCGGAAATTCTATACGGTGGGAGTAGTGTAAGAAAACATTTCTTGGATTCTGAGCCAAGAATTGAAACTTCAGACTAGATCTTTCTACGAGATCCTTTCCTTTGTTTTCAGCATTAATACTAGGAAATTTGAGGTCACTTGTTACTCTTATCTCGATTTCCTTGTTTGAGTTAACTGGAGGTTAACGTAGAAAAGATAAGTTACATTCCTTTGTTCTCGGACATGTATTCAGCTTCTTTCCATAAATATAAATAGGAACCCCCAGAGAACATCAGCGGTCAGTATTTTTCGCTTCCACATGCGTACCTCTTTCACTTTCTGAAAAGCAGCTTTTCCTAACAGGCACACATCTAAGAGTGCGCGAGCTTCGTTTTTTTGTTTGTACCACTAGACTGCTGACTGCTACTATAGCCTTGTACGAGGGGGTGTTGAAAATTTCCTGGCTTTAGGTAAAAGAAAATACAGGAGGATCAGTTAATTATGCTTTATTCAGTATATTCCCCTCTCAGAATCACATACTTATTGCAGCAGTCCTTCAATTTTTCAAAGCCCTGTAAAAGAACTCGGAAGGCTGGACCTGCAATCACGCCTTTCACGACACGCTTGAAGCCAGGAACTTTTCAGCACCCCGTAGTATACTCACCCTACGTGCAAATAAAAACTGTAAGCAATGGTTTTGCTTTCTATGTTGATTATTACACTGTCTCACAGGATTTAAACAATTTAATCAACATAATCTGCTACAGTATGTGAAACTTTCAACTGGTAGCAATTGCTTTTGTAAGTTGTTTGCAAAAAACTAGGTAACTTATATTTAATTTCATCTTAGTTTCAGAAGCATGTTTTGAAATTTCAAATTGTATTTAAGTAAGCCATTTATCTATTTGCATTTGCTTGAATGTAAAGCAGAGGTACATATACGACACACTAATAAGAGGATTATTTAAAAAACAAAAAATTCGACACGCCGGATTTAATGGTTCACCATGACTGCCCCAGTTTGTATAGTTTTGAAGATTTCAATACAAAAAATAAAAAGAAAGAAACTATTTTTATTTCTTAATCTATTTGTAAATATTAACTTCTAAAATCTAATTGGATAAATAACGAACCAACGATGGGACATCTAAGTGGTCACATGACATAGAAATAGCAGTCAAATTTCTTTAAAACAATCCTTACTTGTTAAAAAAAAAGAACTCATTGGAAAATATAGTTCTAAAAAAAAAAGAAACCCAAAATACATGATCACAACATGCTCAATATTACCCAACGATTGAAGAGTACTCTTAAATGGCTGGTTATGCGACATTAGCAACAGTCTCGGTTACGATCCCACTCGGCTTGCCGGATTTTCTCGAGTACAGCATATCTGTAAAGTTCTCGGTCGCTTGTCATTGCCTCTGTGAGGCCCACCGTTCGAAGGTCGTGCTTCACCACCTCATCCCATATCTTCTTGAGTCTACCTCTTCCACAGATTCTTTCCACTGTTAGGGTGTGCCACTTCTACACAGCTGTCCTCATCAATACGTAACGCATGACCATACCAGGGCAGTCGTCTCTCTTGCATGCCACATCTGATGCTTCTTATGTCCAACTTTTTTCTCAGGGCATGTCCTCAGCAGTCACAGCCCATGTTTCACTGCTGTTCCCACACATGCATCATACAGACTCCCTTTCATTCTGAGCGAGAGGCCCTTTGTTACCAGTAGAGGTAGAAGCTCTCTGAACTTTGCCCAGGCTATTCTTATCCTCACAGCTACACTCTCAGAGCATCCATCCCCGCTACTGAATTGGTCACCTAGGTCACCTAGGAAGCTATCAACTACTTCTAGTTTTTCCCTGGCATGTGATGGAATCTATTTTCTGCACATTTTCAGTGTTTATTGCCCCTGCAGTCTGCCACATACAAAGACTATCTTCCCAGTTAGCCTTCCTTTTATAATGCTACACCTCTTACGTGTCCATAGCTTACACTGGATACATCTTATGGAGTGTCTACCTATGCCTTTTCTACAGATCGAGCAGGGTCATCTACTTAAAAGGATTTGTGATTTGTCTGCCTTCCTTAGAGCAACGTCATCAGTATAGAGGAGCTCCCGGGGGCATCCTGTCTTAAATTTCTCTGTTATTGCTTGGAGGACTATGATGAATAAGAGGAGGCTGAGGACTGATCCTTTGTGGACTCCTACTTCTACACGGAATTCTTCGCTATGCTCGTTGCCAACCCTCACCTTACTGACAGCATCTTTGTACATGGCTTGTACAGCTCTCACTAACCACTCATCTTTCCCTAGTTTCCGCACTGACCACCAGATAAGGGATCGAGGGACCCTGTCAAAGGCTTTCTCTATGTCAGTAAAAGCCAAGTACAAAGGTTTATGTTTGGCTAGAAATTTCTCCTGCAGCTGTCTTACCAGTGGTGCTTCTGCCTGGCACAAACCCAAACTGCATCTCGTCTAAACTAACTCTCTCCCTAGTTGGTTGGGCTATGACCCTTTCCGTGACTTTCATCACTCGATCCAACAATTTGATACCTCTGTAATTATTTCTATCTAATGCCTCATCTTTACCTTATAGCAGTTGGCTATGGTGCTGCTACACCAATAATTAGGTATGACTCTTCATGTATCATCTGATTGACTATACTAGAGCCTACACCGCCAGATATTTTAAGCATCTCTGCAGTGATTCCTGATAGGCCGGGGGCTTTCCCTGCTTTCATACTCTTAATTGCTTTATCTATCAAAGTACTGTCAATTTGAATAGCTGGTCCCTCTGTTAGGTCGACATTTTTCAGGCTCTCTTTCTCCCATTCATTCTCGTCATTTAGCAACCTTTCATAATAGTGTCTCCAAGTCTCTCTCACACATTGTCTTGCAGCATGAAACGCTTCAAGTCTTTGGTCCTTATGACACAAATCATTGGCAAATTTTTTCTCATCTGATTCCCCTCTGGCTAAGTAAACCTGCCTCCTAGCTTCTCTTTTGGTGATCTGATACAGTTCCCTGATACCACCATTCTTCCAGTCCTTCCATGCCTATTTCTTTTCCCTAATGGCCCTGTCAGCATTGTTCCACCACCACATTACCTTGGGTCGAGAAGGGACTTTACACCATCCACAGATCTGGTCAGTTCTCCCGAACAGGTTTTCCCGTAGGAAACTTCAGTTGTCCTTCACATTATATGATGCTATGTCCTCTTTTCACCAAAAGCTTCAAGTAATACGTCTATAAATCTCTGACCATTCAGAGGACCCTTAAGCTTCCAGACCCTTCTTTCCCATGCTGGTCTTCTTCCGGGCATCCATTTAGTCCTGATCCTAAAGTCGCTAACAAGTAACCTATGTAGTGGGCTGCATTCTTCATCTGGGAAGGTTTTGGCATTTATAAGTAGCTATCTTTCCCGTTTCCTGGCAAAAATGTAGTCAATCTGACTAGTGTGTCCACCAGACTGGTAGTTGACTGGCAGGTTTCTTAAAGTTAGTATTACAGATCATAAGATCATTTGCATCACAGAACTCCAGCAGCCTGGTTCCCTCCTCATTGCGGGAACCAAGTCTGTAGCCATCATGGAAGCTCCCTGGATGTTGTCCAACATGTCCGTTGAAGTCACTATCTACAAAGAGAAGGTCCCTGTCATTCGTCGACGAGTAGTCTGCAAAAGGGTGTCATAAAATCGGTCTTCTGTTCATCAGGTAGCCCTGGTTGAGGGGCATAAGCCGAGATAATGGTTGCTAATCCAAGTTGCAGCACTAGTCTAAGCTTGAGTATTCTATTACAAACTCTGACTACCTCGATTACCTTATTAACCCATTTCTCAGCAAGGAGTATACCCACACACCCCAACCCCATCAGTGTATTTCATCCGGGCATTAGTGTATCTAGAGTCACAGACTACTGCTGTGTGACGAGAAAGAAAGAAAGAAGAAAAGAAAGAAAAAAAGAAAGAAAGAAAGAAAGAAAACAGTGAGCTGATAATGGCGGGAAATGAATTACTGCTCGTGAAGCAGGTCACTTCCCAGCAATACTATATCTAGGTCTTCTCACCCACCTACGCAAAAACTACAGCCAACAAAACCTGGTATGTACATATATATAATTCTTCGATAAATTAGACTAAACTGAACTAATAGAACACTACTCGAAGCGTTCAGAATGGTACAAGTAGCAGTGGTAAGTCACCTGATAACATTATTTCACATAAGCGCAACGATAAGTTTTTTTTTTTTTTTTTTCATTTCATACACATATATATTCATTTAAATAGAATTGATGTATTTTTAGATCATTTTTTAAAAATATACACAAGATGACATGCATAAAAATTTATGCTAAGAACTCTCTGCAGGCATAGATATGGCTGCATGATTGCGTGGTTAAGAAGCTCGCTTTGTAGCCACGTTGTTTTGGGTTCAGTCCCACTGCGTGGCACCTTGAGCAAGTGTCTTCTACTATTGCCCCGAGCTAACCCGTGTCTTGTGAACGAACTGGGTAGAAATAAATTACGTGGAAGCCCGTTGTATGTATGTGTATTTGTGTTTGTCCTAGCTACCACTTGACAACCATAGATTTGTTAACATTCAGTGAAGGCGCGTGGCTCAGTGGTTAGGGCATTCGGCTCACGATCATAAGGTCGTGAGTTCGATTCCCGGCAATGCGTTGTGTCCTTGAGAAAGACACTTTATTTCAAGTTGCTCTAGTCCACTCAGCTGGCAAAAATGAGTAGTACCTGCATTTCAAAGGGCCGGCCTTGTCACGCTGAGTCTCCCTGAGAACTACGTTAGGGGTACACCTGTCTGTGGATTGCTCAGTCACTTGCACGTTAATTTCATGAGCAGGCTGTTCTGTTGATCGTATCAGCTGGGACCCTCGTCGTCGTAACCGACGGAGTGCTCCTTAACATTCTCTTTAACTTAGCAGTTTGGTCAATGAGACCGATAGAATAAGCACCAAGCTTTAAAATATGTACTGGAGTTGATCTGGTCGACTGAACTAGGAGTTCTCAACCATCTTTTTTTTATCTATGGACCCCTGTGATTACTATTCTGGTTGACCCCCATAGCCATTCAATGTTTAAAACTAGTTTTATAGAAACTCCTTTCAATAATTCTTATTTTGTTGTTTCACACATTAACTTGTTTAGGTTGAACTATGTAAAATGCTTGAGAAACGACCCTAGCTGTTTCTTGTAATACATACATCAAAAGCAAAATTTGTCTGGTGACCTTAAAATATTATTGTGGATCCCCAATTTACTCTTTTATTACGTGGATCCTCAAAAATCTTATATGGACCCTCAGGGGCCATATAGACTCCAGTTGAAAACCACTAGACTAAACCTTCTAGGCAATGCCCTGCAGTACAATGATGGAAACAAATGAAAGATTAAAAGATAAGTAAAATGAACTTGACATTGTTTATGCACTAGCATAATCTAGAATACGACTTTTAAACACTCGTGAATGGATCTACATAATAAAGAACGTCTTGCACCCTTTAACTTTTTCAGCCACTCTCTTCCTTCACTCTTTTGCTTACATCCATCCACCATCAACGCTTATTTATCGATCCTGGAAGGGCGGAAAACTTGGGATCAAAGAGCCAGAGCAATTACTGCAGCATATTTCTTCGATGCTCTAACGATTTTCTCAATCGACTGCTTTTGCTTCAACCTGCTTGACTCACTATAAGGCATTTCTGTTTCACTTTTTGTTAGTGAGTGCATAGTTTTTAAACTTTATTGCAGTCTTTACGATCATCTCTCTCTCTCTCTCTCTCTCTCTCTTTCTTTCTCTCTCTCTCTTTCTTTCTCTCTCTCTCTCTCTCTTTCTCTCTCTCTCTCTCTCTCTCTCTCTCTCTCTCTTTCTTTCTCTCTCTCTCTCTCTCTCGCCCCCCCCCCCCCACACAATGGACACAATACATGATAATGTTTATAATCTGGAGCTCTATCAGTTATATTTACCCCTCCGCCACTTCAACAATTTCTCATGTCGATACAACGACACAGTGTACGGAAGCATTGTAACTATGCTTCCATCTCTGCAGATGTGTTTAATAGTAATAAAATTTATACTTAACACAACGATTTTGAGCATTTAATAATTTTTCAATTTACCTCCTCATCAGGTAACAGGAAGTAACAAAGGGATTGGCTATGCCATTGTCAGAAATCTGTGTAGGAATTTCAAAGGAGATGTGATAGCAACAGGTAAGTTTGTTATTTTACTTAGACGTACTTATTGTTATTGTTTTACTACCACCACAACTATCATCATCATCATCATCATCATCATCACCACCACCAAGACCACCACCACCACCACCCTCCTCCTCCTCCTCCTCCTCCTCCTCCTCCTCCTCCTCCTCCTCCTCCAGTAGTTTTATTTTTATAACGTGCTTTCACTTCACTACAGAGCGCAGCTCTGTGTGCCTTGGGTATGTGCTGTGGTATGCTGTGATGCTCTTATGGTTACTGTATTGAAAGTGTTTTGCGTAGAATGTGTGCAGTACCCAGTAGTGCAATTTTCTGTATATTATATATATTTGTAAGTCCTGGTGTTTTTGTTATGTATTTGTCTGAATATTTTTTTATTATACCTAAGGCACCTACTATGATAGGAATTGTTTCTGTTTTTAGATTCCATATTCGAGTTACTTCTATTTCCAGGTCTTTGCATTTTGAAAGTTTTTCCATTTCTTTTAGGGAAACGTTGTCATCTGCTGGTATTGATATATCAATTAGAAACCATTTTTTTTCTTCATGATCTTTGACAACTATATCTGGTCTATATTAGTATTAAGGTGGTGAACCGACAGAATCGTTAGCAGGCTGGACAAAATGCTTTGCAGTATTTTGCCCGTTGCTCCGATCTGAGTTCAAATCCCACCAAGGTCGACTTTACTTTTCATCCTTTCAGGGTCAATAAAATAACTAGCAGTTGAACACTGAGGTCGATGTAATCGGCTCGTTCCTCCACCCCCCAAAAAATTGCTACCCGTGTGGAAAATTTGAAATCATTATTATTATTGAGGTTGGTAGCACCACGGCAGACTCATCACACTGTTGGTCAAAATGCCTTGTAGTATTTGTTCTGGATCTTTCTGTTCTGATTGAAATCCTTCAGTTTGTCTTCCACCTCTCCAGGATCATGTCAGCAAAATGAAGTACCAGAGAACAACTGGGATAGATATAATCGGCTCTTCTCCATTCCAAGCTTATAGGTCTTGTGCCTAAATTAGATTATAATTATTTAATAATACATTACAGACCTACTCATAATCTGGTCTAGCAGTATTTGTAAAGGAGGAACACAGGAGACATCAGTGATGATGGGGACCTCGCTAGTTGTCACCTTCATGGGAATGTGACCAGTGTGGACGTAACATTTTGTGATGTACGATTTAGTGAAATCATCATGGACATACAAGTTCTCATGACTTCTGCAATACTACAAGGCTATACTAGAGTCCTGTAGAGGGTGCAAATAGGAACTCCGTAACATTCAGTATTCATGTCAGACGACCGAACTGCTACACATGTGGGAGCCAAACTGTTTAAGGGCTTTCTATACAGAAAGCCGAGAAAAACAAAAACAAAAAGAACAAACCATGTGCCAATCAAGTATTAACCACCAATTGATCATACCCTCAAAATACAATCCATGTATATAACATACCTTAATAGTTTTGGTGTTGTTCATATCGTTACTATCTTGTATCTTTTTCTTCATCGTAATCAGAGCTCCTTGAATCTAAACCATTGGTTCTCAACTATTTCTTACATGTGTACCCCTTTGATTCCAGCTTTACTCGAGTGGTCCCTCATAGCCATTTGATGTCTAAAAAAATCCTATTATATTTTTATAACTAAATATTTTTAGGGGTTGCATAAAAAATTGTTAATGTATTTCATGCATTGTAGAAATACAATCAATTTATTGCAGACATATTCTAACAACAAAATGTTATTTGGACCCCACCTCCCAAAAGCCATAGGGACTCTGGTTGAGAACCACTGATTTAAAATTATAGAATTTATAAATTTTTCTTCTACAGTGTGTTAAGTTTTCATCAATACAACTATCTAATACAAGTGTATTTCATATTTTTACAAGCTCGTCATATTGGACGTGGTAAAGTAGCTGTTGCAAAACTTAACGAAGAAGGATGTTACCCTAAATTCCATCAACTCGACATCACAGACTCTGAAAGTATTTCTGCTTTAGCAAAATATTTGAAATTAGCTTATGGAGGCGTGGATATTCTCGTTAATAATGCTGCTGTTCTTTATCAGGTAATAAACATCTTCCAGTTCTAGTTGTTTTTAGTGTTTAGCCCAAGGTCAAATTTCTACAAAATTGTGAAGCAAGAAGGCAGAAACATTCATGTCATTTTGACAACTTACTTTTTTCTGGGGTGTTGTCTCATATTCAAAACCTACAATATATTCTGACCTACAACAATAGCAAAGCTGCTTTTGTAATTGTTACGTTGTGCAAATTTTGAGTATTGAAAACAACTGCATTTATATTACAGGTGTGTTTTCATTTCTACTTCATTTAGTATCTTTGTTATAAAAATATAAAGATATCGGCTCAGAAAAATATAAAAACTCTGAATTTTCGAAAATTCATAATTTTCAATAAAATTTTCTCTGAAAGTTTTAGGGACATATGTATGCTATATCGTTAGCATGTCTACAAATTGATCATAATGAACATATCATATTATGTAAATTAGCGAAATCTTATGAAATAAAATAAAACGATAAACGTCGCCCTTTCAAAGCCTAGCCAAGCTCATGGGCCCGGTTTCCCGGTTTCTATGGTGTATGTGTTCCCCCCATCTGGACGGGACGCCAGTCCATCGCAGCGTTACTCAAGAAACAGGAAGAAAGAGTGAGAGAAAGTTGGGGCGAAAGAGTACAGCTTTTGGGTGTTTTCGCTCAATAAACACACACAACGCCCGGTTTAGGTATCGAAACCGCGTTCCTCCGACCGCGATTTCGCTGCCCTAACCACTGGACAATTGCGCCTCCATGAAATAAAATATGTATAAATAATTGACCAAAGACAAAAGCTTGTTTTTTTTTTTATCTCTTTTTGTCTTTTTCCACCATAAAATTAGAATTTGATATATTCTAATTATTTTAAGAGCTCTGTTACAGCCATCGGCTCATTGTAAACCACAGCAACAGCAGCTGCGGTGATGGTAGTAGCGGTGGTGATGGCAACAGCAATAGCATCATCATCAGCATCATCACCAATAATAGCAGTTACCGTAGCAGCAGCAGCAGTAGCAGTAGAAGTAGTAATAGTAGTAGTAGGAGGGGATATTAACTAACACTATGCATAATTTCTTTTTTAGGACGATTCAACAGTGCCCCTTGGTGAGCAAGCAGAGGAGACATTAAGATGCAACTTTACTGCAACTTTGAATGTCTGTCAAGAAATCTTTCCACTGTTGCGTCCTCATGCCAGGTATTTATAAGTGTGTGTATATGTGTATATTTATATATTTGTGTGTGCTTGTTTGTTTGTGTGTGTGTGTGTGTGTGTGTGTGTGTGTGTGTGTGTGTGTGTGTGTGTGTGTGAAGGAACGTGGCTCAGTGGTTAGAGCGTCGAGCTTACGATCGTGAAGTTGTGAGTTCGATTCCCGGACCGGGCGGCGTGTTGTGTTCTTGAGCAAGACACTTTATTTCCCGTTGCTCCAGTTAACTCAGCTGTAGAAATGAGTTGCGACGTCGTTGTTGCCAAGCTATATAGGCCTTTGCCCTTCCCTTGGATAACATCAATGGTGTGGAGAGGGGAGGCTGGCATGCATGGGCGACTGCTGGCCTTCCATAAACAACGTTGCCCGGACTTGTGCCTGGGAGGGTAACTTTCTAGGTGCGATCCCATGGTCATTCATGACCGAAGGGGGTCTCCTCTTCCTCCTCCTCTTCCTCCTCCTCTTCCTCCTCCTCCTCCTCTTCCTCCTCCTCGTTGATTGACTTAACCATGTTTGCCTTCATTTGATTTCTGTAGTAATTACCAGTGTACTTTTGGGCGATTTAATAACGGGTTTTGGCTGTTATTTCAAGCAGGTAGACATACTTAGTATGTCCTCTGATTAATTATATATATATATATATATATATATATATATATATATATATATATATATATATATATATATATATATTTATATATACTCAAATACCCAAAATATCAAGGAGCTTCTACCTCATAAACAGGAGTTACACCACAGTTATTTTGTGATCTTTGCTACCCTGGTATCTATTAACCAATTTATTTTGTCCGAGTTATTTATTAATTAGGAGAAAATAAATACATATATATATATATATATATATATATATATATATATATAATATTATATATATATATATATATATATATATATATAATATTATATATATATATATATATATATATATATATATATATATATAATATTATATATATATATATATATATATATATATAATATTATATATATATATATATATATATATATATATATATATATATATATATATAATATTATATATATATATATATATAATATTATATATATATATATATATAATATTATATATATATATATATAATATTATATATATATATATATATATATATATATATATATATATATATATGTATATATATATATATATATATATATATATATATGAAACGCATAGTAAATAAACAACGACAGTTAAAAACGTATACGTATATAACCAGACGCGAGACAGGCACTGACGGTTCCTAATTCTTCATCAGATTTCAACCAAAAGGTAATACTCAGTTTTGCACCAATAGCGATAAGACCAAGGACTTCCCATATTGGCAGTGCCTGTGAAAATTGTAGAGAATGTAGGGCCACGAATAAACAAAACAGACAAATGTAATTTAAGACGATGGACAAAGATGTAATAGATAGGAAACGGGCAAAATACAGCCTCAGGGCCGAAAAGACAGAAATGGTGGCTAACGCTTAGAAAGAATCCTGAATAATATAGAAGACAGCAAATAGCAAGAGAGAGGAATTGTTTTGCGACCGGATAGCTGGGCTGCTGATGTGAAAAAAGAAGAGAATGAAGGGAAGCTGGCCATGGGTCACATTTAAAACATCATGTGTATTGACATTCATGTATTGTAAAGGTATCCTTTGTAATGAAATCAAGGTTTGAGTGTTACACAGATTATATATATATATATATATATATATATATATATATATATATATATAGAGAGAGAGAGAGAGATACATATATATACACATATATATACGCTATGTATATACATATATACATACATATGTATATACACACACACACATATATATTTATCTATAATATAAATCTCATTCTGTGTGTGTGTGTAAAAAACTATAACGGCCGTATTTTTCAAGTGATTCTCTCCAAACTGGGAACATGCATTACTTATGTTCCAGAGGTGGTTTCAGACTCTTAAAACTTTTCACATAATGAGTAACAGGCCTCCCGGGGTAGAAAACACCCGTTTCTGGGTTACGTGGAGAACTGAAGTAACTCTTTGCGAAGTAACTTTCAGAAATTGATTGTATCCCTTACATCCATTGGTCATTAAAAAAAATAATAAATATTATTTTTTATATTAGACTCATGTCTTTGAAAGTTTTAAAAATATTTACTTCAGTGACCTCTGTATCTCTCTATCCATCTCTCTCTATCTCTCTATCTGGTTCCATCAATACTAGCTTTTTGGTTCAATGACAAATTTCACTTCAACCCATAAAAAAAAATTTTTTCCGTACAAATTTCTTATTTACTTTCTTCCCGTAGTATTAAGAAATATAATTTCCGCTACCCAGTTATTTTCATTGTTTACTATCTTCTGCACCCGTGTGTTTCTGTATATGTATATAACCGTTCCTAGAACGACATTAATAGGAAAGATTCACGTACTTCATTATTTACTTACTAGGTGGTTTCTATAAATACTGCTCAAGACATTTACT
Source organism: Octopus bimaculoides (assembly GCF_046866305.1). NCBI lineage: Eukaryota > Metazoa > Mollusca > Cephalopoda > Octopoda > Octopodidae > Octopus > Octopus bimaculoides. Next base: position 43,362,530 of record NC_142935.1, on the reverse strand, counting down.
TATAGAATACTGGAAAGATAAACATGCTAACTATATGTTAATTATAAGCCAAGAATCAGAGAAAATAAAGATGTGTACGGATACACACATATACTTATCTATGTGCACACATGCACAAATATTTATACGTTTATATTGATATAGTATAACCATAGACCTAAGTAGCTGAAAAATCTCTATTTAAGAACGGTAACAAGTTATAAGGGATAAGAGATGAATAGGTAAAGATAGCAAAGTAAGAAAACAAAAGGATAAGAATTTATAGAAAATGATAAGAAATATATATAACCTACATTTAAAGAGACAGGGCATTAAAATTTGAGGTAGGGAAGAGATAAAGGTAACCCGAAAAGAGAGGGTAGTAGATATGGGCTTAATTAGAGCAGTTAGAGATAGCCAGTGGTATTTAAATCAATTCAATTCTAATCAATTCAATATGTTATAAGCTATATGTTATGGTATGTGTGTTCTATACGTATTTACTTTCCCATGAAAACTCCGGCCTAGTTAATCTGGCTTCATCATATTTTTGGTGATTAAACAATTTTTTTTCCGTTCTATGATGTCCTGCGCCACTAATCATATTATGTATATTTGTAATGGCTTTTATATAAGTAAGTCTCCTAATTATATACCCATTAGAAATTATAAAATCATATATCTAAGAGTACCGGTAACATTGCAACTTATGAAATCTCTTCGGCCTGAATACCTCTAACTGCCCTAATTAAGCCCATACCTAACTACCTCCTCTTTTCGGACTACCTTTATCTCTTCCCTACCTCAAATTTTAATACCCTGTCTCTTTAAATGTAGGTTATATATATTTCTTACTATTTTCTATAAATTCTTATCATTTTGTTTTTTGTTCATTACACCTTCAAATTATTTAATGCATCATTTTTTTTTTCAGATAACCCTTTAAAGACATGTTAACTCAAGAAATGAAAATACATGCAATCATAGTTGCTATACATGCAAACCACAGTGATTTAGAAATTAGCAACTTTCTAAATGTTGCAAGATCATTTGTACACAAAGTTCGATTGGAATTGGAGGCATGTGATGGCAACGTTTCATCTATATAAAAAAGGAAAAATATATTCACAACCCTCGGACACTAAAAGGACACCGAAATTTATGCTACATGTTCAAAACATTATCAATGAAAACCCCAGAAGATCAATGAGGTCCATTGCTAAAGAACTTCGGAGTCAGAGTGAACTATCAGAACTATGGTACATTGTTTAGAAATAATACATTTCTAAATCTCTCAGAGAGATTTATGCAGTAGTGATACGATTAAGTAGTTGTATTCTGTCAACTTAATGTGACAGTCCCCGGAAGGGAATAATACTACTGTTGGTTAGACCTAGGAAGCTGCACCGCTTCCTGTCGGCCTTGGCACATTTCCTGTGTCCTAATGTTTACAAGGGGGAAACTGATGACGAGCAAAGACTCAGAAACTTGTCTCTGGATGCAGGCTTAGCTGGGTGGAGGTGCTTGTCTCCCCCTTGTAAACATAAGGACACAAGAAATGTGTCAAGGCTGACAGGAAGCGGTGTAGCTTCCTAGGCCTAACCAACGGTAGTATTATTCCCTTCAGGGGACTGTCACATTAAGATGACAGCATATAACTATTTTATGGTACAGTGTGATATTCGATACAAGTTTATGTAATGAGGAAAGGCCAATTCTTGTCTGTAAAGTCACAGACAAACCGTTTCATCCGTTCAAAATGAAAAATGGTTTAGTTTTTCTCTGATGAAAAAACTTTGACCACGTTCAAAAGTCTAATAGACGAAATGACAACTGTAATGTGCAGATCCTTCTGAAGTATCCAGAATGATGCACACGAAAGTTCCAGCAACTGTGATAGTTTTAGGAGTGGCGAATAGCGAATTTTTCCACAGGGTCTTAGAATTAATGCTGCTGGATACATTGAGGTACTGGAAACTGTTATCAAGCCCTGGACTGATGAAGTATGCAGTGAAAGGACATACGTGTTTCAACAAGACTCAGCACCTTCTTACAAAGCCCTCGCCACCGAAGAATGGCTGTCAGACAATCTTTAATATGTGGCCTCCAAACTCGCCAGATTTGAACCCCATGGACTACTACATGTGGAGCACTGTTGAAATGGAGACTAATCGTCATCCTCATAATACCATAGTTTCACTGGAGGGCGCCATAGCCCAGGTGATGTCTAAAATGAATAAAGACCATATAATGTCAGCATGCCAGCGGTTTCGGTCCCGCATTGAAGCAGTCATTGAAACCGAAGGTGGTTTCATAGAATAATTTGCTTAAAAAATCATTATCAAGACTAATTGCACAAATATTTATTCAAATACATATGTATTTAAGCTGAAATATAGTTGTTTTATTGTATACCAAAACTGTTCTCAAATACTCCTCGCACCCTATATATATATATATATATATATATATATATATTTGCCAGAGCACGTTCTGTGGACCGTGCATCTGCTCTCTCCCCCCGAACCCGCCCTGCCGTTTCCCGCCTCCCTTTTCCCCTCACCTACCATCCCACCACCCTACCCCTCCAACGCTCCATTCTCCGAGCTTTTCGGCGCCTCCAGTCCGACCCCTCCACCTCCCACATCTTCCCTAATCGACCCCTCCCCTCCTTCAAACGAGCCCACAACCTACGGGACCTCTTGGTCCACAGCTTCTTCCCCAACCCAACCTCCCAACCTGGCTCTTTCCCCTGCTCCCGTCCACGCTGCCGCACTTGCCCTTACCTCTCCAACACCACCCTCCTCACCAGCACCCATCACCGACCCTATCGCATCACCGACTCCTTCACCTGCACGTCTACCAACATCATATATTGCCTCTCCTGCTCTCTCTGCCAATCCCTGTACATCGGACAAACGGGGCGGCGCCTGGCCGACCGATTCGCGGAACACCTCCGAGATATCAACGTCGGCAATGACACCCCGGTGTCACGCCACTTCCGTTCTGCCGGCCACTCCTTGCGGCAACACCTGTCTGTGTTTGGATTGTCCATGCACAGGGGCCATCCGGACTCCCGTTTGCGCCGTGAACAGGGATTAATCTTCTATCTTCGCTCCTTTGCGCCACATGGGCTCAACTCCCCTCCACTCTTCATCTAACCCCCTCCTCCTGTCTCTCTCCCCCACCCTCCCTCCTACCACCCATCTCTCCCCTCCCCCACCTCCTGCTCCGACTCCTACTTCTTTGTACCTCTCTTCATACTTCTCTCCACTCCCACTTCTCTCACTCCTACTCTTTCTCTCCTCTCTCTTACTCTCTCTCACTCTCTTCTCTCGTACTCCCCCCTCCCCCCTCTCCCGTACTCCCCCCTCTCTCACTCTTACTCTCTACACTCTTACTCTCCTACTCTCTACACTCTTACTCTCTCACTCTCTCACCCTTACTCTCTCACTCTCTTCCCCTCTCTCTCACTCTTTTTCTCTTCCTTTCTTCTTCCCCCCCATACCCCTCTTCCCTCTCTCTCACTCTCTTTCTCTTCCTCTCTTTCTCCCCCCATACCCACCTTCCCCCTCTCTCAATCCCCCTTCCCTCTCTTATACCCACCCTCTCTCCTCTCTTCCTCTCCCCTCCCATACCCATCTTCCCCCTCTCTTACATCCACCTTCCCCTTCTCCCTCCTCGTCAACACCCCCTCATAAGCTCATCCCACCACACCCCAACACACTCCTACTCTACCTTCCCACTCCACCCCATCCAATTCCTTACACCCACCACCCACCCCTACCCACATACCCCACCCTACCCACATACCCCTACCTCTACCCCACACTCCACCCATGCCTTCCCCACCTCCCAACACCCTCACATCACACCACACCAATACCCTTGCATCACACCACGCACACCACACCAATACCCTCGCATCACACCACGCACACACTACAACTGACCAACTACTTTCTTCCTTTCTCCCTTCCCCCATTTTCACACTACATACGTCAAGATCACCAGCAGTCTACCTCCCACACACAGCCCCTCGTTCCCGATCACCGTTTGTTATCTCCCCCTCTCTTAGCTCTCCTGAAATAAGAATTTCTAACTTCCGGTCAGTCATTGTTATGATCGGCCATTATTATGATTGACCGTTGACTGAACACTATTCAATTTTTTTTCTCCGTGTTTTTCTCCTTGTCTCCGTATTCTTTCTGTTGAAGAGCGTAGCTCGAAACGTCAAAGACTTTCCGTATTCCCGAGCGTCATACTAATATATACTTTTGTTATTTACACCACCTGTCCTCGTCTGTTGTTATTTTTTGTATATTCTCCCATATATATATATATATATATATATATATATATATATGGGAGAATGTACGAAAAAACAACAACAGACGAGGACAGGTGGTGTAAACAACAAAAGGATGTATTAGTATGACGCTCGGGAATACGGAAAGTCTTTAACGTTTCGAGCTACGCTCTTCAACAGAAAGAATACGGAGACAAGGAGAAAAACACGGAGAAAAAAAATTGAATAGTGTTCAGTCAACGGTCAATCATAGTAATGGCTGACCGGAAGTTAGAAATTTTACACAGGAGAGCTAAGAAAAGGGGGAGATAACAAAGGGGGAGATAACAAAGGGGGAGAAAGAACGGTGATCGAAGAACGAGGGGCTCTGTGTGTGTGAGAGATAGACTGCTGGTGATCTTGACGTATGTATGTGTGAAAATGGGGAGGGGAGAAAGGAGTTGGTCAGTTGTAGTGTGTGCGTGGTGTGATGTGAGGGTGTTGGTGTGATGTGATGTGATGTGAGGGTGTTGGGAGGTGGGGAAGGCATGGGTGGAGTGTGAGTTAGGCTGAGGGTGGGGGTACAGGTAGGGGTATGTGGGTAGGGGTGGGAGGTGGGTGTAAGGAATTGGATGGGGTGGAGTGGGAAGGTAGAGTAGGAGTGTATTGGGGTGTGGTGGGATGAGCTTATGAGGGGGGGGGGGGTTTGACTATGACGGGGGAAGGGGAAGGTGGATGTAAGAGAGGGGGGGGAGAAAGAGAGGAAGAGAAAGAGAGTGAAAGAGAAGAGAGTGAGAGAGAGGGAAACAGAGAAGAGAGTGAGAGAGAGTAAGAGAGTAAGGGTGAGAGAGTAAGAGTGTAGAGAGTAAGAGTGAGAGAGGGGAGAGTAAGAGAGAGGAGAGAAAGAGTAGGGGTGAAGAGAAGTGAGAGTGAAGAGAAGTAGGAGTGAAGTGAAGTATATATATATATATATATATATACATTTATTGTTGTGTCTGGGAAGAGTCATTCTTTGTCGTGCCTTATGATTTAACACACTCACTGGTAAAGTTTCCACTCATTTACTTATTTATTTTCCTAAAATTTTCCGTTGCGACTTGCAACCTTTTCCATAGTTGCTGACTCTGTCCGTTATACAGGCTGCGTTCTTTTTGTTTGTTTGTGCGCATGTGTGTGGGTCAGTGTGTGCGCATATGCATGTAAGTATGTATGTATGCATGCATGTAAGTGTGTGTGTGTGTGCATTTATATATGTGTGTATACGTATGTATATATCTATGTATGTGTGTATATATATGGCTTTTTGTGATTATGTACTGTGTCTGTATGTATGGATGTGTATCTCCATATGTCTGGATGTATGTCTCTATACGTGTCCTTGTGTGAAGTGAAGTGTGTGCGTATATGGTCATGTGTTTCAGTCTTCATTTGTGTATGTGTGTGTCAATGTGTGCTTGCGTGTTCATATTACCTATGTACCTATCCGTCTGTATGTCTATCTGTTTACTTTCATATCCATTTGCCTACATACATGTAGATATACATACATACATGCACACACACACACACACACACACACATCTACATAACAGCCTACTAACAATTCTACCTGTATATAAATATAAACTGTGAGTATAGGGGTATTAATGCCTACTACGTATGTTTCCTATTTAGTACTGGGGATTTTTCACCTATGAGGACTTACTCCTGTATTTGTCTGAGGGTTGAGTCCTTTGGGTGCTTGGATAAAATGTGGATGTCAAGTTGACCCAAGTTGCCTCCATGTTGGTCCTTTGGATGTTGGTAGAGTATGGCGGACTGTTTTTTGTCGTCATATTGTCTCAAATGTTCATTTAGTCTTTCCGCAATGCTCCTAGATGCCTCCCCTATGTATGTCATGTTCATGTCTTTACAAGCACCTTTGTTTAACGGTCATTTTCATAGCATTTTTTTTTTTCGATGGCCCGATAACGGAAAAAATGCCGGCGTGGGTTTCCGCCCCGACATCTGAGACTCGGAGTTTTATCATGGCTACCGAATAATTGTCACGTATTATATCTACAGATTATATATATAATACAAAAAATATATATGCATGTATACACACATATATGTATATACTTTTATCTACATGTGTATATAGATGCATATCAGGGTACAGGACGTTAGAACAATGAACTACAGACAATGGAACGAACACACAGGAAAACAGAAAGCCACTTGGAATTATTCATCAGCTGCCTCAATTCTAACTCGACGTTTCGTTCACTCTAAATGCTTTGCAGCGTTTGTTTTTGAAAGTAGTGGTTTTCTGATGGCAGCCCTCCTGTGAAATCCGACTTTGTGCAGCTCCTGGCGGACAGTTTTTGTGAAAACTGGGTTCTCAAGGTGGTCATTAAGCTCTGCAGTAATTCTGGGAGCTGTACTTTTGTGATCTTTTCTAACAATTCGCATAAGAGTCCGATGGTCTCTATTTGAAAGTTTTCGTTTTCTTCCGGAGTTTTGTTTCGACGAGGAGGTTTTTTCCCTCTTTCTCAAAGGCTGTCATTACTTTTGAGACAGTACTTCTTGATACACCAAACATTTCGGGTGTTTTCGTTATGCTAGCGCCTGCCATACGAGCACCAACAATTTGATCACTTTGAAAGTCCGCTAGATCTGTCATTTCAATGAATTTTAATTACCTTTTCCTCATGATATCTGAAAAGAAACACCAAGTTTAGCAAAACATATTATGCAACACTAATAATTAATCAAAAAAATATTAAAATAAATAAGCTTTTGACGGTTTTATAGATATTTCAAAATTATGATGCTATGATGCTAGGTGTTTCCATTATTTTGTCCAACCCCTGTATATATATATATATATATATATATATATATATATATATATATATATATATATATATATATATATATATATATACACAAAATAAAACCAGAAAGGTTGTTTATAGGATATTTAGTTACACCATCTTATGTACGTTTCATTATTAATTACGTAAAGCAAATAACATAATCAAAACTTAATGTGAAATCCTCAGAGATGGATAAAAGATGATAGAATTCACCATCATGGAGGTGATTAGCGAATGTGAGTGGGAGGAATTAATGTACACAAAAATAGGAGGAGGCATACAAGAGAAACATTATTATCAAAATGTCTATGAATATAGATGCCAGGTGATTTTCTAACACCTTAATTGTTTCTTCTTACCTGTCACTTTTCTTTCATGCTCACTAAACTTAGACTCACATATACACAATAAGATACAAGCGCGCGCACACACACACATATACACATGTATTGAAGGAATACATGGTGAAGGCACGTGGCCTAGTTGTATAAGTATTGCTTTCATGATCACAAGATCGTCGTTTCAATTTCTGGACCGAGCGTTCAGTTTTATTCTTGGGTGAAACACTTCATTTCACGTTGCTCCAGTTCATCAAGCTGTAAATAAGTTCCAGTTATGTAGGCCAAGCCTAGTACTCTCAATTTGGTCTGTAATCACTTTGACATCTGACGTACTGTGCGCCTGAACAAGCAATATCGATTTGATGGAGGGAGTGCGCTAATGTCCAGCACAAGTATTTGATCACTATAAACATATCATCTGTTGTTTGCAATAGGAATGTCCAACAATACAGAAATCATTTTATTTATCTGACAGGCTACAAAACAGTCAAATATATTTGTGTTTTATGCTCTAGGGTGGTTAACGTTTCCAGTGACTCCGGTGAAATGGCACTTCAGAGATGTTCAAAAGACCTGAGAGAAAAATTCACTTCTAATGCCTTGACTATGCCTCAGCTGGTAAATTTGATGGCTCAGTTCGTAACGTAAGTATAATTTCATCATGGATATATCTTTTGAATACATGTAAGTTAATATCATAATACAAAGTTACGTTTCTGAGTTTAAATTCCACCAAGGTCGACTTGGCCTTTCATCCTTTTGGCATTGATAAAATAAGTACCACTTAAGCACTGTAATCAATGCAATCGACTTACCTGCTCTCCTAAAATTGCTGGCCTTGTGCCAAAATTTTAAAGCAATTTTATAATACAAGGTTCAAGTTTACGTTATTTTAATGCCCATCCCATGCTGTTCCTGTACCAATAGTGATAAAAAGAGATAGCTTCTATGTGTAGATGTGTGATTTATATTTTTTAAAATACTACTCATTCATTGGTGAGGGTTCATGACTCAGTGGTTAGAGGTAGTGAGTTTTATTCCCAGATCAGGCTGTGTGTTGTGTTCTTAAGCTTGACATTTTATTTTACATTGCTTCAGTTCACTCAGTTGTAGAAATGAGTTTCAACGTTACTGGTACCAAGTTGTATCTCTTGGATAACATCGTTGGCATGGAGAGGGGAGGCCGGTATGCATGGGCGACTGCTGGTCTTCCACAAAAACCTTGCCCGAACTTGTTCCTCAGAGGGTAACTTTCTATGTGCAATATTATACCTACTATTTTCATTATATGTATATAAAAAAAAAGAACTTTACAGAACTGGGTTAACTAATTGCTTTATTGTTTGGTTTACTGAGGTCAATGAAACAATTGTTTTGTTGACACAACAAAACAATTGTTTCATTGGCCTCAGTAAAACCAGTCTTGTGTCATGCCAATTCCATGTTAGCAACTACGGTTTATTTGCATGTACAGTGGAAACCTTCTGTAACAGTCTATGCTGAAACTAACTCTTACGTATCCTGCAAGAATCAATTGTCTTACATCTCAATAGTTATTTCTCTAACATCTTGAATGGCATTGCTGCTGTACATACAAACATCCTAGATCCCATCAGAAGAGTTCCACCCATCTGAATGGCTTAAAATACTCCCCAGTTACACTGTCTCCTCACTTGCCTTTTGTACCACTACTTTAATAGCCCCTGCTTCTTGGAGTTTGCAAGCTTCATGCTCCCTTTACTCATCCATTCTGCCCAACTTGTCTTTTCTGATCTCATCATTCTTTTGTTTTTAAATCTCCAAAGACTGCACTAATCACTATGCCCAGTTCATCCTTCAAGGAATGTTGGCCTTCTCGAATACCTTCTTTGCTTATATTTGTTGGTTTATAGGTTTAAGAGGAACTTATAGGCATTAATCCCCCTAATATAGGAGAATCTGTGAATCCCAAAGGCACTACCCCTCCAGACTCAGCAGATAGAAAATACTGCTAGCTGCTGCTACTTCTCCTCCATGTCATGTATCACTGATGTTCATCATTCTCTTTTACTACTATTCTTACAACTATCCCTCACTCCATTACTTGCAAATGTGGAGCTGCTATCAGTGTCTCTTTCCCATTCCCTTCTGTCATTATTATCACTCTTCATTATTTCTCCTGGCACTGACTCCCTGCTCTTCTACAGTTTTGCTCTAATCCTGTTTCCTTCTCCAAACTCTTGCTCTCTATCTCCTTCTCACTCTAGATTATTTTCCACAAATGCCATCTTTTATATCTAATTTATTTGTCATGCGGCCCTAGTTGAACATAGACAACACAGAACAGTGAAGATCCCAATACAAGCTAACCACACTTCAACTGGTTCCACAATAAAAAACATTTACTAAAAGGGTTAACGAATGATTGGGGTCTAAGATAGGTTCGAGTGGGCCCCTTTTTCTTATCTCATTAATGACATGATAATATCTCTAGTGCTGGTACCACAATAAAATGCAGCCAGTTCATTCTGTAAAATAGTAGATATTAAGAACAATATGCAATCAAAACAATTCTACCAAAATGAAACAAACAAGTGAGGCATGCCACTCATGACCACATCTAGGAGGGCTATACCTCTAAAAAAGAATTAACTCGAACAGTGACAACCTGTTCCACTCATGCCAGCATGAAAAGCACATGTAAAAATGATTGTGTTGGTGATATTATTGGCTTTGCATTGGACGTCGTGAAATAAATGTTTCAATGACAATGCTGTTGTGGGAGAAGGGGAAGGAGCAGAAGGGGGGAGGGGGAAACAGATTGTGAATAAAGCATTTTATAAATTTGACCTATTACAATGTTCGGCACAACCTATTTGCTGAACATTATATAATAGACATTATAATACAATAAATATTGTAATACACTACTGCTAATGGGAAAGCATCTGTGGTTGGTCGCTTTTCAAGAAATAACAGCTAAATGTGTTTCATATCAAAACTTGTTGACTTAAAAAGGGGATACATTGGAAAGTACTATCCCATGGAAAAAAAAAACCTCAGCGATCATAGCTTAAATTCCTTTGGTTATAGATAGGTTAGTTCGATCAAGATGAGTTGGGGCTAAACAATTATATCACCAGAGCATCTTATTATACACTTAATTTGTTGACTTATTTATTTATATATGTATATATTTTTAATTTTACTTCAGTGATATGAAAAATGGCGATTATAAAGCAAAGGGTTGGCCTTCATTTTTTCATACTATATACGGTGTTTCTAAGATTGGAGTAACTACCATGTCCATAATTCAGCAGAAAGTTCTTGACAGTGAAGGCAAAGAAGACATTGTTGTCAATGCAGTAATTATCAATTATTTTATTTCATTTATTTATTATCAATTTTAAAATATTAGCATTTTAAAATATTAGACACAACTAACCAAAAAGATAGCTTCACTAACCACTAATACACTAACTAAAAAAGTGAGCTTTGCAAATGCTAAATCACTAAACGGGTAAAAAGATTAGCGGAAACTAACACTAACTGATAACCACTAACTTTTATCATATGAATTTAGCTTTGGATTGATTTTTTGGCTCTAAAACCCTTAAAAACAGGCCTAAAGAGCTGAAATTTTCATGTTGTAGCTTAGACAAAGCGTTTTCCAAAAGGTATAGCATGCCAAGATTAGATGATGATCAATGTGTATGCAAATAATTAAATGAACAAATGAAATTGAACATTAGTTTTCCAGTCAACATATACTTTATTTACTGTACAAAAAAGTATTAAATGAATCAAAGTATAGGTGCCATGCCAAGATCAGATAATGATCAAGGTGTACTAATCTAGCTGGGCCTTCTCCATCGCCTTGATGTCATGCTGGTTGCCCTTCATAAACATCAGCCTCACAAAGTTACCATTTGACAGGGTGACTTTCTTGGCCCTCAAAATATCTTTGCCTATAGAGAATAGGTGCTAAACTGCAGCACTGGATGGGATGGTAGTGTTGTATTTGGTGAGCAGGTCGATGAAGACCTGCTTACCCAAAAAGGCAACTTCAGTCAAGACCTCCTTCGAGGCAGCCTCCAGCCAGGTTTTCACCAAGTTCTGCACCTTGGACTTCAGTGACTTGTGGCTCCTGCTCTCATGGAACTGAGTGATATTGCTGAAGAAATCATCTTCCTCATCCTCATTGCTGGTGGCGCTGCTGCCTTCCTCATTGGTTTTCATTAGGATTGTCGCTACAATGGTCTCCATGGTATTTGTTGCTCTGCTAACCTGGCTGTTATTATACTGCTCCAGCCAGAACAGGCGAAACTTGGGGTAAAGGCAATAGCCAGCTGGCACTCAGGTCTTCTGGGAGGAACCCAAACCTTTTTCTGATGCCTGTCAGTATCATTCTCTACAAGAGTACTGCAGTACAGGAGATGTCTGAATCTGATTTCCTTCAACTTCATGCCAGTAGCCGCTACAGTTACCAGAAAGCTCCCTAGATAGGCCTGGTCTCGTATGTGATTTATTTATATACAGCTAAAAGAAAACGGATAATAATGGTAAGTCGTTCAGTTATTTCCCTTGAATATTTTTATTTACTTTTTTTACCCCCTAAACTTGAAGATTACCTTATTTACTTTGTTTAGAAAAAACCCTCATACATGTTTTGCGCAAGACGCGCACTCGCGCTAGGTAGTCGTAGGACCGACTAGTCACAACTAGCTAGCGCGGATGCGTGAGTGCGCGCACTGGGACCACTTTTCTTGAATAGTATCCGGTGAGTGTGGCAGCACTTCCCAGCCATGCGTTTGAATGGCTTCCTTGGTCATATTGGCAATATGAGGGCGGGAGTTGTTGTGCTGCAGAAGAACTCCATGCTGCCGATTAGGTCTTTTTTCTTGAATAACCGTGTCGAGTCGTTCCATCTGTTGAACATAGAGTTCCATGTTAACCGTTTGGTTCCGTTCAAGCAATTCGTAATGGATAATCCCTTCCCAGTCCCACCATACGCACATCGTTTTACACGGATGAAGATCTTGTTCCATGCGCGGTGTTGCCGGTAACGATTCGGTAAAGAAATCGTTGCTTGTGTCCATGAGTTGAGCAGTGACGACCAAGCAAACCAGCGGAGATTGTGGCTCGTTGATTTTTGTTGTCACTTAAAGCATGCAGAACCCATGCCTCACACTTCTGAACCTTTCCCATTGAGTGAAGATGCTTATCTATAGCAGTGTGGGAGCATTCCATTTTCTCTGCCAGTTCCCTTGTCGTTTGACGAGAATTTTCGTGCAAAAATCCGTTTAATCGCTCTTCATTGAACCCAACTGGACGGCTAGAACGAGTTGTGTCTTTGAGGTCAAAATTTCCATTTTTGAACTTGGCATACCAATCACGAGCGGTTTTTTTCAGCACAAATGTTGCGAGCAGCTTCTGCGGCCTTAGAACCTTGATTAAAAGCAAAAAGCAGGTATCGAAAATGCTTGTTTTTCTTAACTTCACATTCCATTTTAATGATCTGAAAATAAAAAGAAATTAACTAAAATTAATTAGAAAAAAAAAACAAAATAGATTCCAAAATGATTCAAAAATAGAATTCTCGATAAAAATAGATTCCAAAATTTAAAAACGCAATAAATTCCAAAATTTAAATAAACGGCTGGAACTTAGTTGCCAACTCAATATGTTATTAAGACGACTTATCTGTTGCATGCGATTTTTTTTTTTTTTCACTTAAAGTAAATTCACAGGTACACATTTCTAATATAAAGGCAGAAGACACCAGAAGCAAGAAGTATAAAGTATAATTTGTTACATAATCTCTATAATAGATATGATACTGAATGGAATAATTCCCTGTTTGAACTTTTACATTACATGTGTGTGTGTGTGTGGTAGAAATCTATGGATGCACAATCGCACAAAACAGAGAAGGCGGTCAAAAATGGGTTTAGTGAGATAGAATAATAATAATTATAATTTATACACTTTTCCATCTAGAAAATGCATATTTGGCACGGTGGTTACATCTTGAAATTTTCTCATCATGCTTATTCATTAGATTTTCATTACTATACACGTATGTATAGGAATGTGTATTTATGATGGAGCGTTCAGCAATATAACTATGTACATGGAAATGAGTAGATAAATGTATAAGCGTCTATGTATAGATGTGAATGTGTTTATTGATATGTAGGTGAGTATATGGTCCAACCACAAAATATACAAGTATACGAAGTCTGAAAGTGTTTCGGTACCAAAAACACTACATAAAAAAATGTTGCCCGTCAAATCATAAGGGTCTAGTATATGTATGCGTGTGTGCATCTGAATATATGTACATATATTTTATATATGTGCGTGTATGTGTGTACGTGTCTGCGTGTGAGTGTGTGTGTGAATGTATGGAAACACTCAGTGATGTATTGTATCTCGGTGTGTAAGTGATTGTATAAGTATGAGCTAATGGATGAATGTATTCTGCGTAATGGTACAGTTCGGCATGTGCAGAATAACATGTTGAAACTGAATAAACAGACAACGTGCACATTGCAGCTCATGTCGAACGTGATAAGGACTTTGATGTGCTAATGATCCTTTCAACTCACAATTTTAATGATAATGGTAATCTTTTCTACCATAAACATAAGGCTTGAAATTTTTAGGGTTGGGGTTAGTCAGTTACGTCAACCCCAGTGCACAACCAGTTTGTTTATAGTGATCAAATGTATATGCCGTACATTAGCTCACACTCTCCATCAAATTGATGGTATCTGAACAGGTGCACAGTGTACCATGCATCAGGTGTCGAAGTGATTGCAGAGCAAAGTGAGATGAAGTGTTTTTGCTCAAGAACACAATGTACCGCCCAATCTAGGAATTGAAATCACAACCTAGCAATCATGAGTGCAACACCCTAACCACTAAGCCATGTGCCCTCACATGAAAATAATAATGATGATGATGATGATTTGTCATTAATAATTTGTCTTCTCTTTTTTTAGTGCTGTCCTGGTTATGTTGCCACTGATATGACTCGTTACCTAGGATACAAAACTATTGAGGAAGGTAAAAATCTCTATCTAAGTATTTGATCACCTAAAATTAAATATTTTAGATTTTCTAATCCCACACCTCTGCTCTTTTCTGTCACACAAACCAAATATAAAAGCTTCCATAATTCAACACACACACATATGCTCACACACACATGTACTTGCTGTCAATACAAGTAAGCTTATACATACATATACTACTATACACACAAGCCTCTCTACATACACATTAACTGGCTGTAAAAACACAAACTAAAGCACACACAACTGTGATTGTATACAGCATACCTAGACAAGTGTGCCCTGCACCAGACATCATTTCCTCATATCTTATACACTACCAAATACGATGGTATGCATACATATATTCAAACAGACTCCAATGAGGCTGGTGTTTTTCTGTGCGAGCAAGACTTATATTATTATGTAGTAAAGTCAATGAAAAGAGTATAATGAACTTGCCGTGAGGAGAGGAAAATCTAACATTTCAGACACAGTTCTTCTTCAGAGGAAAAGCTGGAAGGAGAGAAATGAATGAGAGACAGCAGAGTTTTTACCAGTTGTGCTAACCACTTTGTCAGTTATATTGAAGAACAAATCTTTGCTCAGTTCATTGGATCCATCACAGAGTTGTATGGTTGTTATATTGATGACTGCGATGTTGACATTTACCAGACAACACCTCAACAATTTTATCTTTCTCATCAACACCTTCCACTTTGTCTCGGAATTTACTTCCACTGTATCTGATACTCCATCACCATAAAAATATCCAGCTCTTTCCCTCTTCTGTCCACTACGTTCTTCTTATTATTATTTAATCCTGGACCAGAGAGTAAGTCTGTCCGCATAATTAATACAGTGTGGGTGCTACTGGATGATGGACTCTGGTGATAATGTTATTCCATGCTTTCCAATACATGGTGCTGACCTTGGCATGCTCGAGCATGACGTGCTTCAACTTAGGTCTTCCTCAGTTTGTTTTGCTCGTGTCTTCTTTGATGCATTGCACTGGATTCTCCAGTGCATAGGTCACTGTTGCCATGAGAGTTGGTGTGGTAATCTTCTGGTGCACATCCTGCAGATGTGACCAAACCACTGCAGCTTATGCTGCTAGATTTGATCTTCCGTGGCCAGCTGCTACAAACATTGTTCTCAATGTTGTTGTTTGAGATTCAGTCGTGTTCTGTCCACTACATACTTATGATTCATACTCCTATCTCCACTACTCTTCACCTTCACCAGTTCTGCATCACTGATTCAGACTTTGAATCCCAATGCCAAACAATGTGACAATTCTCCCTGAATCAAGAATACTTTTAATTAGTTGTGGACCCAGTACTCTGCTGGGCCTAGGCCACCGAGTGCATCAGCTCTCTCCTACCGTCTTTACACACACCCACAAATCATATTCCACTCTTTCGCCATCCATCTATCCATCCTCCCATTGAAAGATAAACTCATCCCCAACTCTCTGCCCCTTGAACCACTTTATCTTTCTTGCACTACCCTCCTTCACCTTTAAAAAAGATAAGAATCTGAGAAACCTTAAAGGCTCAACAGCACCCAGCCCCACACTACCAGATGCTGTTAAATGTGTTCACTGATGATGCAACACCTGCCCCTTCATTAACAATACTACAACCATCACTTGGTCTAAGACACATCATATTACTTAGAACTGTTGCGCATTGTCTAACCTTATATATTACATTTTGTGCAAACTATGTGGCAGCATTTACCGTGGGGAAACAGGCCGATACCTTGCTGATCACTTTTTGGAGCATATTCAAATCTTACTACAATGCACACCTAGTCAGTCTGTCGCCACACATTTTAACACTACAAGCTATTCCATCACTTACTTATCAGTGTGCAGCATGGCTACACTTTATAGATTCTTATTCTTAAGAAAACAGAGGGGACGACGATTCATAATAGAACTAAGCACCATATCACTGACAGATTAAAATGTTTCCTTTCTACTCCTACATCTCTTAATTCCTTGAACCTTTTCTTATCTTTCAACTCCCCTCTCTCCTTATCTTTTCTCTTCATCTCACTCTCAAATTTGCTTGCATCACCTCATCCCTTTCTTCTTCCTCCATACACTCCTACCACTTCTTGTTCGCGTATGAAGCTCATGCAGTCCTGCATTCCTTATCAGCTTCAGCCAGATTTCTTTTGCAAAACTTTGAGTATTTAAAAGTCTGTCATCTCTCATTAATTTCTCTCCTTTCAACTTTTCCTCTGAAGAAGGACTGTCCGAAACGTTTGATTTTTCCACTCTGCACAGCTAGTTCACTCTATTTTTTTCTTCTATTGATTCTACTACTGCTACACACACATACATACTCACGTGCACATATGTATGTATCTATGCATGCATGTATGGTAATCTAAAGCTAAAGCAGAATATATTTGCACAGACTGCTATACACTGGAATTGAATTCACAAAGCTGACATCTTAACCACATATTTATACCTGTGTTATTACTTTTATCTTTTTCCGTGTGTTATTGTGTCATTATTTTCATCTTTTTATCTGCATCTCTTTGTTAGGTGCTGACACTCCAGTCTATCTTGCTTTACTGCCTCCAAATGTTAAAGAGCCTCGCGGTCAGTTTGTAGTGGATCGTCAAATCCGTGAATGGAAATAAACATGACATACATAAATGAATAAGGATATTTTGTTCTGTTGAAACTAAAGAAAAATAATTATCTTTAAATGAGAAAACTTTGAAAAGTTAATTATCTGCTGTAACTCAATAAATAATTTCAATATAATTGAATCTATATTTTAGAATGAATTTATTTTTTATTTATTTTTTGCATTTCGAACTAATACCAGATATGGGAATTGAACTCTTCATTCTTAACCCTTTTGTTACTAACCTGGCTGAAACCATTGAGGGTGTGCAGCACAATGACAGAAATAATACATAAATACACACACGCACACTTGTACAGGGTCCTGTCACCTGTGATCAGTTGAGAAGTGGTGACGAGAGGAGAGTGCCATGTCGGCAGAAACAGGATGACCTCGTATGAACTGATGGACAGAGATCGACAGCAGTGGTAAACTTGTGGCATGATGGTGGCTTGTGCTTTGTTCACACATTCCTTTGCATGATGTAAATCAGCATTTTACAGTAGTAGGACTTATGTAGTTAATACAGATTTCTTTGATCTAAGAATACATGTGAGTGATTTCACAGGATTTTCAACCTTTTTTGGAACATATACTTTCAGCTCAGTTAACAATAAATTCCACACTATTAATATAGGAATTTATTGAGATGATGGTCAGTTACTTTCTAAAAATGTAAGTGGACAGCTAGGAAGTAAGTTCAACAATTAACTAACAAAATTTTTCCAAAATTTAAACCTTTTCTCAACATAATCAGATTGGAACCTGGTACAGCCTTCTGGCTTGCCAGTCCTCAGTCAAACCGTCCAACCCATACCAGCATGGAAAGTGGACGTTAAACGACGATGATGATAATGATGATTATCCAAATGATATCGGTATTACATTTACAATTCACCCAAGACTAGCCCCCCCCCCCCCCCCCGCATACAATGCATCCCCTGCTGTTGGTCATTGAGGTGTTTGGTGATTGTCAGCTTCATAAACAGCTGTGCTCTTTATCACCTTTGTCTCTTCTTTATCACCTTTCTTATGAAGCAGGATGGTAGTTAACTCTTTCCATGTTTTCAAATTTGTTTATTAAAGTATTCTCATTAAATTCACATTTAGATTCCAATCCAACATGTTTCTACTGCATAAGAGTCCTAATGTCCTTGGTTGTAGCAGTAATGTATATTTAGTTGGTTCAGCTGCAGTACATATTCATCCAGAGTAAACATTTCTATGCATTTTTGGTCAAGGTTTTACCTGTGTGGATAAAATGGATATTTTTCAATGAAATGTTTTACAAATATACTTTAGACAGTGTAAATTTCATTTATATTATAATTTGTTGTGAAATTTTTTTCTGAGAAGCTTCAGAAAATTCAAACAAATCAGCTTTGTTTCCTCATGATTTTCAGAAAAATTGTTGTTTTTAAACAAAATTTTCCATAAATGCCATTCAGAGTGTCTAAATTATGATTATATCAGAATTCGATGTAAAAAGGAAAATGGTGAGCATGCACACATACATACTGACATGCATCACAATTTTTTTCAAAATTTCAAGTTTCATCTTGTAGATATATGTGATATATCTCAATATGTATGTGTGCGAGCCCACCAACTTTTTATTTTTCATATCAAATTCCAATATAATTGTAATCTACACACTCATTACAGTGTAAAAATTTGTAAAAAAAATTTTACCAAAAAATATCAATTTTTCTTAAGCTTCTGAGGAAACAAAGCCGACTCATGTGAATTTTCCGAAATTCCTCTCCCCAACCACAAAAAAAATGTTTTCACAACTCATTCCAATATAACTGGAATCTACATCATCTGAAGCGTATACATAAAAGATTTCATTTAAAAATATCCATTTTTCTGGGAGTTACGAGGACTCAAAATCGGGGTGGGCGCACACTTGTGTGGATATTGCTTCCCAGCCACAAGGTTCTGGGTTTAGTCCCATTGCGTGACCCTCGGGCCGACCAAAGCCTGGGAGAAGCTGAAAAAAGCCCGTCGTATATATATATATATGTATGTATATTTATGTGCGTCTTTCTTGGTTCTCCCACCATCGTTTGACAATCGATGTTGGTATGTTTACATCCCTGTAACTTAGCGGTTAGGCAGAAGGGACCGAAGGAATAAGTACTAGGCTTACAAAGAATAAGTCCTGAGGTCGATGTTCTCCACTAAAAATCCCTTTAAGGCGGTGCTCCAGCATGGCCGCAGTCAAAATGACTGAAACAAGTCTCTGTAACCTAACAGTTAGACGAAGAAAAAAAAAAGAAGCCCCCATATTATAAGCGCCAGGCTTTAAAAAATAAGTACTAAGGTCGATTCGCTTGACTTACACACTTCAAGGCGGTGCTACAGCATGGCTATAGTCAAATGACTGAAACAAGTAAGAGATACGATATATAAATATCGTCCGTAAACATAACTCCAAAAAAAAAAAAAGAAGCACACTAAGTTATAGAGAAGTATATATTAAAGATAGATAAGGCCGGTTTATGGGATTACCTTGGGTTTTACGTTCATATACGGACGCAGAGAGAGTCCATACACAGGATACCCTGCAACCAAGTAAAAAAACTAAGACCGGTGAAACCTCATAACCAGTAGACCATGTTATAAAGAGGCCACCCAGCAGTAGCACGGTTTATATTAACCAATGACTAGACAAGATCGACATTCACTGATACAACGTCGTTCACACCTGTCAGAATGGTTCAAGTAGCTGTGGTAAGTCTCCTACTTCATACGCATACATTTATTCGAATCCAAATAGTTATTAACCAACAGCTCTAATATATGCCCAGTAATTTTTTACTCGAAAAATATAAAGAAAAGTAATTCTAAAAAATAATAAGCGACCAATTAAATGCGCTTGCCTTTCATGTGCTTACGCAGACTTGATGTTTTCGTTAAGGACTCGTGCTTTTAAGAGCTTTAGTTTTGTTGTACCACCGATTTGTTTACCGTTGCCGTTAGGTACCAAATGAATCTCGATCCAGCAGATGTATGATCGAAGACAAGCCAACCGTGACCATTCCGTCTATTATTCAAACAATCTCTATGACTTCCTTAACCGCCGAGAAGAAGGTCACGCGTTACGTGACGTTTTTTAAAATACTTTTTATAAGCCCAAACAAAACTAATGTCGGTAGTGTTATCTATACATATATAGGTCTGCATTTTAGTACAGATACAACATCGGTTTTCCTGAAACTTTGGCTCCAAGGCTTTTCCGGATTTCTACTTTTTCTAAACTAAGGGTAGTCACCTTGGTCAGCACATTGTAAGTTAAACAAAGGAACCACCACTTTAATATAAATGATACAAGTTTATTAATATGGTACTGTGCAAGGTAACAGTAAACTAATTAGGTAGCCGCAGGAATTTGAAGTCCCTGCTTGTAAATTGGTGCGGATTATAAGAGGTTCCAGACAATTAATACCCAGAAAGTTAGTGTTGTATCACAGTATATGATGTGTTATTTCTAATACTTCACCTAATTAAAGTGAAGTTTTGCGATAGCTGTCACTGCCTAATGAGAAAGAAAAGGCACAAATTTCTAGAAAATGAAATTTTTAGTGGGGGGAGGCATTCCTTCGATATAACTCGACACAATCAAATCATTTGATTTCGGGTATTTCCGAAATGTAATTCCTATTCTAACAAATAGTATTTTAAATATAAAAGCGGCAAGCTGGAAAAATCGTTAGCCCGCCGGACAAAATGCTGGTCGCTTCACTCGTCACACCGAGCTAAACCTAATTATTAAGCGGACCCTGGCTCGGATTAATATCTCCTCAGTTCTGGAGCCGTCGGGGTTATCCAGAAGTAATGGAAAGAGACCAGATGGTCTTACCCTCTGTCCCTGGGTTAGAGGTAGGTACCTCATTTGGGACGCCACAGTTTGCGATTCCTTTGCTCCCGCCCATATCCTGGATACTGCAGTTAATGTGAAGGTCACTGCTTTTGTAGCCGAACGGAAGAAAACCCTAAAGTATCGGAACCTGACAGTAAACTATCTCTTCCAACGTATAGGGTTTGAGACGTTCGGAGGGACTGGGCCACTAGCTGCGAAGTGCTTGTTAATGTTGGCAGCTCGCCTCACCGAGGTGTCAGGTGATAGCCGTGAGGGCGCTTGGCTTTCTCAACGCCTTAGCGTCGCCATCGACCGTGGTAATACTGCGAGCTTGCTAGCTTGCTTCAGTAGGTTCCAATAAACTTTGTGGTGCGCGACCAGTTGCTGTGATAAAAAAAAAATCCCCACAAATGGTGTCAATACAGTTTTAAGAGAAAGATTTGGAAGAATTAGATAAAAGTTCTCCGGTAATTTTTTTCATGTATTGGGTTGGTGCATAATTATTGCGGCTTTTTTTTTTTTTTTTCAACACATTTTATTCAACAAAAACATATTTAAATGACGGTCTGACCGTCTGCCTAGCAAATGAGAAGCAGTAATTGAAATAGATGGTGAATATACTCTGGAATAATCGTTTAAAGATGTTTTTGTGACATGTTATTGTTTTTGTTAAATAAAATTTGTTGAAAAAAAGCCGCAATAATTATGCACCAACCCAATAAATAAATGTTTATGTTAATTAAAAAATTTGCCAGCAAAATCTTATAAACTGACAATGTTCTAAAAGATGTACATGTTTATGTTATATAAGAAAATAAAAAAATATTGCATCATTATAAATATATTTGTTGTGGTAAGTTACGATTCTAAAAGGAATTTTTTCCTCCACGATTTCAAAATTTTACATTTTTGCTTATAAATTGTTTGCTTTTTTCCTTCATTCTTGAAGTGGTAATAGCTTTTCTAAAACTCGTCGTAAACTTTATCAAGATTTGCTATTCGCGTTTTTGTTTCCTGTGAGGGATTTATTTGTAGCCTGTTTCTGGTGCATTCGGTTATTTCTCGTTGGTTCCATGTCAATAGTTTGGCAACTTTATAATCCTTTTTTATTATTATTATTGTTTTGAATATATATCAATTACTGTGTATTGTTAGCGATTGTGCTGGTATATACATTGCTTTAATTATTCAAAAATTATATTTACTTTTAACTTAATTGTATTTCAGGGAAGTAGTTTAGCAATAACGTTAGAAAAAAAAAGGTGGGTTAAAAAGGTGTATACACACAATTGCAGACTACAATAAGGAATACTGGTTTTACCCGTTAAAAAATGTCTGGGTAACCTCAAGTACTCGGGATTTTAGTGCGGGTCATAACAGAAGCAGTGTCGGTGGACCAGCCAAGCACCTTCATGGCCTCTCACCTGCTATATCTAACAATGACAAAACGGTCCAGATGGACTATATGTAATCTGAACCTTTCCCCCCTTGTTTTATTTTTTTTTTTTTACGGAATCCCACGTTTTAGGCTATGGAGATTCCGATTCTGAAAAAAGATTTTCAAAAATTTCAATTTCAAAATTTCGATTCCCCCCCCCCCCCCCCCCCGGTTTTTATATAGGTCCACAGGGTAAACCTAACCCTAACTCAAACCCTAACCCTGACCGTAACCGTAACCCTAACCCTAACCCTAACACTAGTTTTGTGAGATTTGGCTGTTATTTCTAGCATGTAAATAGCCTGCTTGGTGGGGGGGGGGGGGATTGAAATTTTTCAAAAAATTTTTTTTCAGAATCGGAATCTCCATAGCCTAAAACGTGGGAGTCCGTAAAAAAAAATTAATAAAACTTTCGTCGTAGGTCGGTCGATTTATCAGAACGTCTCACATTTCGATAATACATTGATTTAAATGAATCTTCTAGAAAAAAAAAAAGAAACAGACAATTTTACCGTTTTTACCTTCAACAATGACAATATTTATCAAGGAAACGTGTATTTGGTTAGAAATCCTCATCATCGATTTTGTATTCCTTTACTCAACATAAAGGTTTCCTATACGAATCAGTGGATAATCACTGACTTGTTAGAATCTATTTAAAATCAAGTTTACAATCAATATTCAGTCAGGTTTTGGGTGTACTAAATATAATAAACTGTAACAGTCACTCAGAGATTTAAAACAAGTTGTTTTGTCTTTATAATAAACTTTATTAGCACGGAAATAAAAATGTGTGGTATATTGACAATCATTTTGCCAAGTTTGTTACTATATTTCTAATTAGTACACTTTGAACTGAATTTATTTACAGATTGTGTTTAAAAAAAAATAGTTCGTAATCTTTCAGTTTAGAGGGTTTAAAATTGAAAGGGGAAATAACAACTCGGGGAGATAATAGATTCTCGTTTGTTTATTTACACCGAAATCAGTTTTACTTTCGAATCGGTCGAAATGGCATGTAGGAGACCAGCGACACTGATATTCATTGTTCCTGAACTTGAAGTCCTCGACCCTGAGTCAGTTTTGAAATTTCACTCTATTAGCCGAATCACGAGACAAGATTCTTCAGTGGTTGGCACGGCGTCGACTAATTATGAATTTGTACTCTTGCGAAAATCGTAATACACCATGTGGCCTCACTATATGTGGTAATGCTATTGATGGAAAAATGGGTCCTCAGAATTACCCCCACTCTATAATGTTTGAACCAGTAATTTAAAAAATAATTTTTTTTCAGTTTCATATGTTTTCGATATGGAAGATTACGATTTAACAAAAAAAAAAAAAATTCTTTAACAAAAAGGATTTCTAATTTAGACCACACATTTTGGGAAGGAGAAACAGTTGAATGTATGGATAGCAATATTTAATTAGTACTAATTTTAGTGGCTCCACAACAATGAAAGGCAAGGATTTGAACTCACAATGTAAAGGAGTGTAGCAAGGTCATGAATAAAGGCTTGTAAGTTTATAGACATCATTTATTGCTACATTAATCCAGCTGTTCATGCAATACAAGAAGAGTAAATTTTATATAAAATGACGTATATTACAGGTGAAGAAGATCTTCATCAGAAATTCACATTTAAACTGATTTTTGCATATCAAATATTCTTGTTACTATGTTTGTCTATCTACTGTGCCATGTTAAATATGTAGCTTTGAGAAGAGCAATGAGTTGAAAGCAAACTCCACCAAAGACTGAATTCCCTCTGCTCTTTTTGTGCTAAAATGAGCTGTATTTGAAGTCTCTGTTCACAGAACATCTTAGTCATGCCACTAGACTATCATGTGAACAAATAGTGTTGATTGGACTGAAATGGGGTTTGCATGCATGATTAACTCGTGATTTCCATGTCAAACGTGGTGTCAAATTCAACTGTTATGGGAGTATAACTAAATATAGTAGGCATTTGACCCATTATTCTATTGTTCTCTGCAATATTACACCATCACCAGATGAAGGTAGTAATATCGTGAAATGATTAAAAGATATTTTGCTTTAAGAAATTAAAGTTGTGGGGTTCTTATGATTTTAACAATTGTTTCTTATTTAATAGATGCATCAAAATGATTGTGAAACAAAAACAGATATGACAAAATTTAAATTTCTGTTTATATGCAGCTACAAAAATGTATATTTCTTAAAAATTTACTTCTGCTTCTGTAACTACTGAAATATGAAATAACATCCAATTAGGGTCTGAAAATATTTCAGCCCCCAGCAACTACTGCCATTCTACAAGTTCCTTCCTGAATCATACAGACTCACATAGTGCTGGTTTCCATGGTGTGTATATTTCCCCGTGGTTGGGATGCCAGTCTCTCACAGTTTTGCTGTTTGAGTAGACTGGAGCAATTTGAAATGAAATGTTTTTCTCAATAACACAATGCATTCCTCCGTCCAGGAATCAAAACCACAATCTTACGATCATGATTCCAACTCTTCAACCACTAAGCCATGCACCTACAAGGCTCAAGTGGGGATCACAATGGAGTGCTGCCCCCACATTTGCGATGGTGCTGCTAAGCACACAAACATCTTCCACTGCATTCAGAAAAGACCACTTGGCTAATTGGCATTTACTCATTAACAGACATATTCCAACTTTTGACCCGCTGGTGTACTGTCTCATAGTATTTTGGGTTTTTTTTTTTTTCTTGTCACTACTGTAATGGTCCCTTTTCTTCAGAGCTGGGTGGGCTTGTAACTCCACCACTCAGTTACCCCTGATCCATTTGTCTTTCCACCTCTCATCACTTTTGGTGTATCCACACCTTCAGCCTTGCACTAACCAGTCCAGTCTTCCTTACAAGTGTGGACCTGCAACTATTTAAATATAACATTAAGAGCTTCAAGCTCACTTGTCTTGTGGAGCCTGTAAGTATCATGGTTAGTGCCTCATTCTCCAGATGCAAATATAAAAGTGCTGTTGAACATCTTTGGTCTTTCACTCACTTTTGATTTCTATCTGTAAGATATGCATGTTTTGAAAAACCTTTTAGCTTGATACTTCTCTGTCACTATTATCATTGTCAGTTTCGTTGTACATCCGCTTACCAAACTGGGATGAGTTATAGCAATTCAAGTCCTCATTCAGAGATATATCTCTCTTTCATAGTTGAATAGGGGTACAGAATGAGAGAGGAAGGAAAGTGAAAATGATGTTGATCAAAAATGATGATGATAAACTGAATAAACACTCATTCAGGCAAACAGGTCTTTGAAAATCCCTTCTTGATTTAATCCTCAAACCAAACCCTACCAATTTGAAGAATGCTAGATATTAGTAGACAATGCAACACAATTTCTAATAATAATAATGATAATAATAATAACAATAATGATTCTTTTTTTATTGGTTACAAAGGGTTTACATTAAAAACATTATAGACAGTACAGGACAAAACAAAGATTGTGTATGCTGTGGGTGTTTTACAGGTAAACAAGTTTCTTTTAGCCGTTAAGTTTGCCTGATTAGGACTGAGTTGAGACTCAACTACAAAACCAATGAATGTGTACAAACTTAAAAAGAATCTAAATACAGAGTTAGCAGTGACCTGAATTAGGAATTCTGTTTTCAAATACAGAACCTGTTAAATACAATGACATGTATAAATAGCAACAATTGATGTGTTGGCTTCTGTCCTGAATGTATTCAGAACAATGTCACATGAATGGAAGTCTCTTTTTAATAAACACTAGCCTGCTCATTTTATTTAGTAACACTACCCTTAATGTATAAGTCAAGTATGCACATTATATTAAACAAAAGTTGACGTAGGCACAGGAGGTGGCTGTGTGGTAAGAAGCTTGCTTTCCAACCACATGGTTATGGGTTCAGTCCCACTCCATGCACCTTGGGCAAGTGTCTTCTACCATAGCCTTGGGTCAACCAAATCCTTGTGAGTGGATTTGGTAAATGGAAACTGAAAGAAACCTGTCATATATATGTGTATATATATATATATATTTATATATATATATATTTATAAGTTTATACATATATCCGTAGATATATTTTTTTAAAGGGTTGAATGTGAATTCGTCCTTTAATTGGAGTAGTTTCCAAAAGATTTCTAATGTTGTTTCTTCATACTTTAATTTACTGGTGTAAATTAGCGTAGATATGAAAACTTATGACGTATATTAAGTATATGATTTAACTTGGAGGAGATTAGATGGATTGAAATTATTTTTATTCATGTAGTTATACAATCGTTTCATACAGGAAGACAAATTCATTCTAAGAATCTGGGTTGTCAAAAAGTATTTGTCAGTAACAAAAATTAAGGAAAGGGGGGAAAAAAAAGCTAAAAAGACAGAATTACATGGATATCGTGTTTGTAATGTGTAATTGTTCTTAGAGTCATGTCTATTTAATGTATTTTAATTGTTGTGTGAGAAAGTATATATAATCTCATTATAAAATATAGTGTCTTTCAAAAACATCCTATATTTGAACCTATATCTCATGTTTAAGAAGAAAAAAAAGCATTTTACATTTTCATTTTTGATGAACGCTGACACTCTATCTTCCTTTTCTTTCGTTAGACACTTTCTGTCTCCCTCTCCCACTTTTTCTTTACCTTGTTTTTGTTAGACACTGGCAAACAATCTCTAACTCTCACACATACATCAACACAATTTGTCTCTCTCCTTCACGCGCATACTCACACTTTGACTTCGCCATGTTAGCAAACTTCAAAATTGGTAAAAGTTATGGTTGAGAATCGATTTTTACAGCAATATGCGGGTGCCTCTGAGAGAAAAAGTTAACGAAAATGCAGATAGGGTCATGACGAATGTCCTCCTAAAATTGGAGTGACATGCGTGCTAATTTGTGGACGTGCATAAACTACATTCACGTACACACACACACACACACATCCTGCCTTTTATATATACAGATGCAATAAAGAAAAAATTTAAATTAAGAACATTTACATCATATGGAGATGGATGTGCTCATACAAAAAGTTGTCATACATAGCTTTATCCTTCAGAGTTAATGCATGTACATATCAGTACAAGGATATATGTATATAAACGAAAAAACACAGACACCTATACATACAATAATGTGTGTGTGTGTGTGTATATGTATATATATATAATGATTAATGTATACAAATGTTCGTAAATAATGTTTATATATACAGGCCTGAATGTATAATAGCCATGTGGGTTTACATACATACAAACATACATTGTTACATTACAAAAAAAACTATATACATTATAATAATATATAAGAATATTAATACTTAAAAATTGTTTTAAATATTGTAAACATTTTTGATAAATAAATAAAAATAGTTATAAAACCTAGTTGCTAAAATGATATATAATATAAATTATAAAATTTTATAAGATAGTAAATATTTATATATATAGAGGATATCATAAGAGCCTTCAGTCTCTAAGAGCAATTACACCTTACAAACAGCATACCTATGTAATTCTAATGTCTTCTTAGCTTTTTTCCCCCCCTTTCCTTAATTTTTGCCACTGACGAATACTTTTTAACAACCCAGATTCTGAAAATGAATTTATTGTCTTTCTGTATGGAACAATCGTATAGCTACATAAATAAAAATAATTTCATTCCATACTAACATCTAATCTCCTCCAGTTATGAAAAATATGATTGAATTTGTTGAACTTTGTTTTATAAGTTAAATCATATACTTAATATACTTACATAAATTTTTATACACACACACACACACACACACACACACACACACACACACACATATATATATTGCTAAATTACTTTTGTGAAATATAGTTACGTTAAAAGAAGAGCAAATGTAATTTTTGAATAATGAAAGCAATATAAATTCCATCAAAATCGCTAACAACACATAATCATTGATATAAATATATAGATATACTCATATCTGGAGTTCTGTTTTTTCCTGTTTGCACCAACATACCTATATATGTGTGTGTGCCCTTGTCCCCCACTACTGTTTGACAACCAGTGTTGGTTTATTCACATCCCCATAATTTACCATTTTGACAAAAGAGACTGATAGAATAAGTACTAGGCTGAAAGAAATAAGTTCTGGGGTTGACTTGTTCAACTAAAAACCTACAAGGATCTCATAATGCTTAATGAAACAGTCTGAACTTTTCTAAATTATCCAATAGCATTTCTACTTTCTTACTGCAATAGTTCTTTTTAGTTCCATTTGTTGTCTATATTTGAAAATTTATTCTGCTTTCTTAATGCTTAACTTGTGTTTTGATCATAAATTTTCATAATTTGTCATGCATCACAACATTTATGAGATTTCTCCATCATTATTGTAATCTGAAAAGTTCTTTTGAGATAAGTTGCTGCCTTACTTTAGAACAATGTCACTTAAGTTTGATTTGATTTTTTTCAACTAAGACCAAAAGAAATCTTACACTCTAAATTTTCAAACAAGGTCTCCACTTACTTGCTGGAGTTGTCTTGTTTATTTTTTTTGCATTCAAAAGTCCATTCAGGCGCAGGAGTGGTTGTGTGGTAAGTAGCTTGCTTACCGACCACATGGTTCCAGGTTCATTCCCACTGCGTGGCAACTTGGGCAAGTGTCTTCTACTATAGCCTTGGGTTGACCAAAGCCTTGTGATTGGATTTGGTAGACAGAAACTGAAAGAAGCCCATTGTATATATGTATATATACATATGTATGTGTATATGTTTGTGTGTCTGTGTTTGTCCTCCCACCAAAGCTTGACAACCGATGGTGGTGTGTTTACCTCCCTGTAACTTAACGGTTCGGTAAAAGAGACCGATAGAATAAGTACTAGGCTTATAAAGAATAAGTCCTGGGGTCGATTTGCTCGACTAAAGGTGGTGCTCCAGCATGGCCACAGTCAAATGACTGAAACAAGTATCTTCAATGTGTCTTAGTGTTTTAATGTTTATATGTTCAGATGATTCACCCGGCATCGCAACTATCATAAGGAATTTTGATGCTACTCTAGCATGTGTAACCTACACTGTGAAATGACCTAATCTGGGTTAGAGTTAGGAACACAGAAAATTCAGAAAGCCAAGGTGTGTTAGTGCCTCCTCATGTTCACTTAAGAAATGTTTCTCAACAATAACTCTGTCATTATTGATGGCTCAGATACTTTAGTATTACATGATGTAATTGTAATTTTATTTGCAAGAACTCATCTCAAAGATATATAATGATTTTTTTAATTTGTCTCCTCATCAGGTAACAGGAAGTAACAAAGGGATTGGCTATGCCATTGTTAGAGCTCTGTGTAAAAAGTTCAAAGGAGATGTGATAGCTACAGGTAAGTTTATTGTTATTATTATTGCTGTATTTGTTCTCAAGCTGGGGTATGTGCACTCCTAAGAGTATAGCACAAAAATTGTGGTTGGTGAGTGAAGTTTGTAAAAACAGTGGAACCATTACTGACTTAATGCAACTTGTATATCTAGAAAATGTGAGGAGAGTCTTTAGTTATTCCCATTCACTTATCATTGTCAATAAGGGTTTTCAGCAAGGTGTATAACCAAAAAAGGAATTTTGTGCAAAACTGTCAGTCGAGGATTTGAGAATAATATGCTGGTGTGCCTCTCTAAAATTGCTTACAATTGAGTTACTTGTAAGAAAGAGTCTAGTTAATCCATCTTATTAAAAATGTAATGCTAAGTTTAATGAAATTTATATCCTTTAAAAGTAATAAAAGTGCAAGGCTGGGAATTTGTGTTTGGAGAGATGGAGGCAATTAATTATTTTAAATCCAGTACTTGACAAGCATTTTATTTTACTGACCTTAGAAGGTTGAAAAACAAAGTTGACTGCAGCAGGATCTGAACTGTTTAAATTGAATTGGTAATAAATAATACATTTCTGTTGCCTGTTCAGTGGTCTCCAACCATTTTTCACTATATTCTTCCCATTGGGTTACACTAACATCTCTTGACATGATGACAGGGTATGGTGAAAGAAAAGTTTGAGTACCCTTGTACTAGACAATAAAAAACTAGCTAAATATGAAGAACAGAAACAATAGCTAAAACCACAATGTAAGATGTTACCAGGCTTGTGTCAGAGTGGCAAGTACTGTACTGAAGGAGAATCAAAAGCTAACAAGAACACACATCAACTGGGACGCATCAACCTTGATTTAGATCTTCAGGTGGATAAAAATTACAAAAAAGTTACTGGTTGTGATTTAAGGCACTACTGGACACCTTTTATTGCCTAAACCAATCAAGTTTAAATATCACTTTCAAAATTACTTTTTGCTTTGTCTTCAGATTTTGTACAACAATAATAATAAATCTGACTAAATTCTTTTTATTTTTCTATTTCTAAAGAAGAACCAATCTGTATTATATACAAGTTATATTTTCACTGAGGTTTCATTGTCTATAATTAGTAGTGAGAATTATACATGAATGGATATTATATGTGAATTAACTGTAGAATAAATTAATCTTTACCTCTAGACTGTGCATTATGTAGATTTTGTCAATTCTCTAAAACTTACAACTGTCTTTCTCTCATTTTCTCAAGCTCGTGATGCTGGACGTGGGGAAACAGCTATTGCAGAACTCAGCAAGGAAGGATGTCAGGCCAAATTCCATCAACTTGACATCACAGACACTAAAAGTATTTCTGCTTTTGCAAACTATTTGAAAGAAACCTATGGAGGCCTTGATATCCTTGTCAACAATGCTGGTATAGCTTACAAGGTAGTATCCACCTTTCTGTACTAGTTGCTGCTGTTGTTTAGCTCTAGGTCAAGCCTCTTTTAAGTTGACCTGTGATCAAAGTTTTTGTAGACTTGTTGTGTATGCACACTGACATTACACATCCAGTGGAGCATACTAGCTTCATTTCTTTCAAGCCTATGCATGTCCTCAGCAGTCACAGCCTATGTTTCACTGCCATGTAGCATGACTGTTTGCACACTGGCATCATACAGTCTACTTATCACTCTGAGTGAGAGGCCCTTTGTTACCAGCAGAGGAAGGAGCTCTCTGAACTTTGCTCAGCCTATTCTTATTCTAGCAGCTATGCTCTCAGTGCATCCACCCCCACTACAGACTTGGTCACCTAGGTAGTGGAAGCTATCAACTGCTTCTAGTCTTTCCCCCTGGCATGTAATGAAATCTGTTTTTTGTACATTTTCGGTGTTTATTGCACTTGTGCATCTTCCACACACAAAAAGGGATTTGCGATTTGTCCGCCTTCCTACTTACTAAAGATTTTGGTTTTTGCTAGGTTAGCTTTAAGGCCCTTCAATTCTTGACCTTGCTTCCATACCTGAAACTTCTTTAGTTCTGGTAGTGACTCAGCTATTAGAACAAGGTCATTAGCATAGAGGAGCTCCCGGAAGCAACCTATCTTGAATTCTTCTGTTATTACCTAGAGGACTATAATGAACAAGTGGCAGCTGAGGACTGATCCTTGATGAACCCTTACTTCTACCCGGAATTTTTCACTATACTCGTTGCCAACCCTCACATTACTGACAGTTGTTCTGTACTTTACCAGATATAATAACTTGACCTTAACTTTTCCAAGTGTAATAACTTGTCCTGTACTTTTCCATGTTTATATTCTTAAGAATATTATTTCTCTTGCTCGCATTTTTCCATGTAATAATAGTAGTATTAATGAATTAACAGCAAATTAATTTTGTATTTTTTATATTCTAGCAAGCATCAACAGCTCCTTTCACTGAACAAACAGAAGTGACAGTGAGATGTAACTTCACTGGAACTTTGAATGTTTGTCAACAAATCTTTCCGCTGTTGCGTCCTCATGCTAGGTATGTATACACATGTATATATGCAGAAGGTGTGTGGTGGGGGGTGTCTTTATGCTAGTCTTTATAGTGCTCTCCCTTTGAATCTTTCTGTTTCATCTATGTGTAGAAGGTTATTATTTTTGGGCACCTCACAGCATGTGATGTAACCTTTTACACATAATACTAAAACAAAAATTTAAACTTGCTGTGATAATTATCTCAGGCTGGAAACCGAGTTAATGAAATCATATAATAAAGAACTAGCACATGATCAAGAATCTATTTTGTTACTCTTTAAATAAAATCTCATTAGCAAAAGTAATTATATAAAAATAGTACCTAATCTTGCAGCAAAGGTTATTTTGGGTTAACAACCTACATTAATACGAACATATATAACCAGAAATTGAACTACTGCAATATTTAATTTTTCTGAAATACACAAGGTCCCCATCCCACTGTCAATGTCACATCTGTTTCATTTACATGTAGACACCTCATAAATATTTCTACATATAGGATGTGTGGTTCATTTAATGAAAAGTGAATGATGTTAATAAAACGTTGAGCAACTCTTCAACATCATTACCCCTTTAGTTTTCCAAATTGTCAGTGATTGGACAGGTCCATAACAACATAGTGCTTTATCCATTTGTTACATTCCTTTGTTGTTTCCTTTTGAGCTGTCCACTTTCTTACTTTTACTCACCTGTTCTTTAGTCTTCTGAAAACTCCCTCCACTGGCATATTTGACATTTTTACATCCAGTTAGTGTTCTTCTTATATATGGCATGCCCATACTGGAACCATCTTTTCTGTACATTATGGCTGATATTCTAATGCCAAGTTTTTTCTCTACAAACAGTCATTCATAATACGCTGATATTACTCATCTCGTAGAATATGCTGGCCTCACTTCTTTACAAACTTCATATATATATTAGGGGGTTAATGCCAATGTTTAGCTATCATATACATAAGTCTTAACATACAATATACCCTCCATTCAGGGAGAGAAGCTTTTTGTTGCCAACAGCTGAACTTTTCCCACTCTACTCTTACTCTTACTGCTAAACTTTCACAACACTTACCTCTGTGGCTGAATAGGTCTCAAAGATAGCTAGAGCTCTCAACTACTTCTACCTTCCTTTCTGAGCAATTGAAATAATTACTTATAACAACTCCTATACATCTATTATATATGAAGTCTTCCTTTTCTGTTAGTCTGCCTTTAATCCCACTGTACCTATAGCCTGAACTATGTAGACAGTGTAAAGTTCCTATTGATTCCCTTTCAGTATACTAAGTATATTTTTATCTACTTCCAACTTCACTGTCAGTAGTTGTGATCTATTTCATTTTCTGGTGCCCTAAACTTATCTTTGACTTTAGACCTTTCTCCTAATTCTTTGACTGCTTTAACTATGAAAATTAGGGCTTCACCATGCAGGAGTTCCCACAAACATCTTGTCTTCATTTCTGGAAAATCTAAAATCTTGTGGTATTTAGTTGCATTCCTTTAGATTCTGAGTACAAGCTCCACTCTGTTATATACATATATCTTCTAAGTATCAAGCTATAAGTTTTACAGGTGATATTAATCAAGATAAAATAAGCATTATACAATAAGTTTTGGGGCTGATGTTAATCAGCTATATTGTTGAGAACTTTGGTCCAGTATGGTCATAGGTGAATAACTGAAACCAGTAAAATAATAAAATGAAGTAGTTTAGTCTTAAAGTGAAGATTGTTTTGTGTTAAAATCTAAGTAAATAGATTAGTAATCAGAGACCTATAAAACACAATGTCAGCAAACCAATAATACCTTAACCTTGTTCTATCTCTACCTTTTATAAAAAAGTCAAACTTATTTGTTTATGTTTTAGAGTGGTTAATGTTTCCAGTATGGTTTCCACAATGTCACTTGAGAAATGCTCAAAAGAACTGAGAGAGAAATTTACTGCTGCAGACTTGACTGTTCCTCAACTAGAAAATTTGATGGCTCAGTTTGTCACGTATGTATTAATTTCATCTTGGAGATGTTATGCAGTTCCATCATAAATATTATAAGACAACATTCAATTTACATTATTGTTGTGTTCAGGCTATATTGTTTGACTAAAACTGCTGACACGGAAAGAGTGGGACTCTATATGTGTTTCTGTCAACAAATCTGTGAGATATATAGCTATAGTTTATCCTCATTGTACATTTGATATTGTTTCCAAAACTGTTGATGTGTGTATGTGTGTGTGTGTTTATATATATATGTATATATACACACACACACATACATAAATATATAGTGCAAATTATTACTTAAATTGCACAACAGATAACCAGTATTTAGAACTCCATGTGTATCATTTGGTATGAGTCCATAGTTTAACCCTTTCATTACTGTATTTATTTTGAGATGCTCTGTGTTTCTTTTAGTTAATTTTAAGTATGACAAATACAACAAAATAACTTAGTTATCCTAAAGCTAGTGTTAGGAACATAAATTGTGACTAAGGTTTAGTGGAAGATTTTAATGCAAAACTTATGAAAACAAGACATTTGTGCTACAGATCCAGAGCCAGTTTCAGCTGGGTTGGTATCGAAAGGGTTAAATATGCCACTGAGTACATTTTCAACATGTACTCTGTGATAGATATACTGGGATTGATTATATGATATTTAATTACACCATCTTAATTATGTTACATTTACAAAAAAATTATTAGAAATTACGCTATGTAAATTACATAATCAAAATACTACATTTAATTATTAAATGTTTAATCTGTCAACATAACTTCATTTATTTTAAATTTTTACATCAGTGATGTGAAAAATGGTGATCATGCTGCAAAAGGTTGGCCTTCATCAGCATATGGTGTTTCCAAGATGGGAGTAACTGCTATGTCTATAATCCAACAGAAAGATATTGACAGCGAAGGAAAGGAAGATATTGTTGTTAATGCGGTAATTATCAATTTCATTTTTTATAATTTATTTAAAGTATTTTTATTTATCTATTTGTTGCTTGCTGGTTTTCGTTGAAGAGGCAATTCTTAAGGCTTTCTGCATACCCTCCAAACCAATGAAATTGATGCCATTAATACTTTACTTACACTGTTACAAGTTAGCATCTCCAGGAAAGATATTCTGAAAAAGAATTTGATATAGTGGCTTGTGCAGGGCCTAAGCATTGAAGGAGAGACAAGTCAGGTGTTTTTGAGTGGTTAGGGTATGAGATCAGATATCTCTGAGGACTGAGGCCAGTTTAGTAAAGTTACTTTAACTAAAAGCTAGAAAGCATTTCAATCAGTGTTTTACAGAATCTGCTTCTACCATGATAAACACTAATATTAATAATTTCTAAATTAGACATAAGGTAGTATGTTTTCGAAAAGAGAGGTGTAGCTGATATTATCAATCCAGTACTAGGCAAATATCTTATTTTATTGACCCCAGAAGGATAATAAACAAAGTTGATATGGGTAGCATTTGAACAGTGGACATAATAAAGGAATAGAACTGACTTCCACAATATTTATTTCCCTGCATTCTACCATTTTTGTCTTCTGCCACAACAATGGTAATAATATGTCTTCTCTTTTTCAGTGTTGTCCTGGCTATGTTGACACTGATATGACAAGCCACAAAGGCCATAAAACTATAGATGAAGGTAAGCGTTTCCATCTATTTGATAATTTTGTTTGTTTTGAGGATCAGTGTGTTTGTGTAAAATACAGGGCATTGCTGTGTAGTTAACAAGTTTGCTTTAGAACTACATGATTCTGGAGACCCTTTTGCTGTGTGTCACTTTGGCCATGTGCCTGGAGGCTGTGGGTATGGTACTAAGAATAAAGAGGAGTCAAGGATCCTACCTGAGGTAATGTGAGGCAAATTACCTTAATCATTTGCAACATTGACTTTAAAAAATCAGCCAACCACCAGATAACCTACTAATCTGGTTTACACAAAAGCTTAATTTTTAGTTGAATGCACCAATCAGCATGGATTAGGGATTTAATATAAGACATCTATGGAACTAGAATCACAACGCAACTCAAAGGAAGAGGAGATAAATCAAGCAGTCTCTAGAAGGATGAAAAGCGAAACTGGTCTTTGTAGTATTTAGACTTAGAATGCAAAGAACTGGAACAAATATCATTGTTAGACATTTTTTCTGGTATCTTACCATCTTTAGGAGTGAAGAAATAATAAAAGTCGTTAAGGGATGGGGAATCAGTAATAATTCAATAGTACTTAAATATAGAAAATAGCAGCAAAACATAGATACAGTTGATAGGAGTAAGCAATTAGATTTAAATAACTCTGAGTAATGGTGTTCATTCAAAGTTGATGGTTTAGTCTGTTGCTAGTCCATATTTCTCACCTTGTACACTTGTTTAGGTGACAAGATGCAGAAAGCAAGAAACTTGGAATGGTGGTAGATTGAATCATTCCCATTGAACAGATATTATAAACTCTATTTCATATATTATGTTTTCCCTAAAACATATCAACTTTGTCATAAATATTTTTTCTCTCCCTCTCTCTTTTCATTTCTCTTTAATAAAGGTGCTGATACTCCAGTGTATCTTGCCTTACTGCCGCCGAATGTTAAAGAACCACGTGGTAATTATGTATCAGAACGTCAAATTCATGAATGGAAATAAACAGAAGATAAATGTTTTCCTTCTGGACCTACAGAAAAATAATCATACCTGTATGAAAAAAGAAATTTAATCATTTATATTTACAAAATAAACAATTAAATTGTAATTGAATGTTTATTTATTTTTGTAAGATTATTCTAGGATTAAATGAAGAATACATTTCTACATTTTAAACTAATTGTTGATATTGGAATCAAACTGTTGATTCTTAGTCAATGTTTTGTGGCATCAACCAGAGGAAAGGGTTCTAAAAGAACGACCGTGCGAACAAAGGAGATGGCGACGAATGGGAGAAAGCTCCTTTTAACGCGTCGCACGGTCGCCACAAAAACATGTTATATAACATAAGAAGGTTCGCAATGTGAGATGCGAGCAAGTACTAGTAAAGGAAAGAGAGTGACAGAGACAACCGTTAGATATATATAGAGAGTAGGTTTATTAACATAGTGAACTGTGTGTGCGTGCATGCGGTAATATAAACAATACAATGTGTAAGACGGACCATCGTGTAAAGAATATGTATACAACAATGTGTGTGTGTGAGAATACAAGTAACACAATAAGACAGGCCTTCGTGTACAATAGTGTGTATACAACAATATGTGTGTATGTGTGGCTAAGAAATACAGAGCATTGAATAAGAGTCTGTAACAGAGACTATAAGAGTCCTGAACACAAGATGTCTGTACAAGAAGTCGTGGCCGAAGAGCAGAGCTGTGGTGTCACATGTTGAGTGTTGATGCTGTAGACCAGTTGCTTGGTACAGAATATTCTTGCAGGTTGTTCTGGCTGTTCTTCGTGGTGGAAACAATCCACTCAAACAGTGTTGAGATGAAACCGCAGTTACTGTTGTTGGTGTGAACTCTGGTGGTGGTGCTGCCGGCGACGACATTGTAGTAAACAGTAGATCGGTGGTATTGGCGTCATCGCTGGAAACTGGCTGGTTAGTGTGTGGTCAAACGACCAGACCTGTGAGAGGTCTGAAGTCGAGACAAACTGGCATGGTTGAAGCAAGCTTATTTATAGATAAACAAGGCCTCCAGGAAATACTCTCTCACTTGACCTTATTAGAAGGCCATGATTGGACGGTATGCACCCTGGTGCGAAAAAGAACTGTTGACAAATGCCACACAAATAAGAGCCAATCAGGGTGATGGACACAAGGGTCCAAGCAGGCCGAAGGCTAGATGTTAGCCGCTTCGTTATTATTTGTAAATGAATACCTGAGAGAGAGGTTTCACTACAGAGTTATGATTTCCAATGGATGCTCAATTTTGGATTTCCTGTTTTGAAGGAGAGATCGTTGCCAGTGCCCCTGGACTGGCTCATGTGCGGGTGACACATGAAATGCACCATTTTGGGCGTGGCTGTTGCCAGTGCCCCTGGACTGGCTCTTGTGCGGGGCTGTCATAGGATTTTCGAGCGAGATCGTTGCCGGTGTCCCTGGACTGGCTCTTGTGTGGGTGACACATGAAATTTTTCGAGCGAGATCGTTGCCAGTGCCCCTGGACTGGCTCCTGTGCGGGGCCGTCGTAGGATTTTCGAGCGAGATCGTTGCCAGTGCCTCTGGACTGGCTCATGTGCGGGTGACACATGAAATGCACCATTTTGGGCATGGCCGTTGCCAGTACCGCCGGGCTGGCCTTTGTGGGCTTCTACACAGTTTCCATCTACCGAATTCGCTCACAAGGAATTGGTTGACTTGGATTATAGTAGAAGACACTCGCCCAAGCTACTGCACAGTGGGATTGAACCTGAAACCACTTGGTTCCCAAGCAAGTTTCTTAACCACAGAGCCATGCCTGATGATTCTTATAAAACATTTGCTGAGAGCTAAGTAACAGTTTCAATTTACTGTCACTGCATGCGGCCTTTGACCTTTGCAAACAGACTTTAACATTCATTACAACAAAAAATAAAAATAAAAAGGATTTCCAGGTTAAAACTTTTAATTCTAATGAGTTGTTTTACAGGTTCATAAGAATAGAAACCCTACGAAATGACAAACTGCTGAGACACAGCAACATATTTTGACAGGACTAATGTTTGTATCCCAAGATTATACTGCTTGCTTGATTAAGTTTGTGTAAGTCCTAATTTTGGTGGACATAGACATGTCAACAAATTTGTCACCGATGTTTACCAACATTCCTCCAATGATTGTTGGATCCACCTGCAAAGAGAAAAAACATAAATAAATAATTGTTAAAAAAATATATGCAAAGAATTATGCGGGAAATGGATGGTGGGGACCTTAGTAGAGGGTCAAAAGAATTACAAATGCAAAGGTGGTCCTCAGACTGAAGATCTTGACACGATGCTTGCAACACAGTGGACATAGCTAAAGGTACCCAGGAGTCAAATGGTAGTAGTGTTAAACAAAGTGACAGGTTAAGCCTATTACCAAATGAGGTCATCATTATCATTGTTCAATGTCCATTTTCCACATTAGCATGGCTTGGATGGTTTGACCAGAGCTGGTAAGCCAGAAAACTGCACTAGGTTCCAACCGGACTTAACTTGGTTTCTATGACCGGATGCCCTTCCTAATGCCAATATTCATTAGAAATTCCTTGTTAACACAGGAAAGGAGAGAAAAGGGAGGGTAAAGGGAATATAGATGGCAATACGAATAAACAGAACTGGTTGAAGAAACAAGATTGAACAAACCTTTGTTTCCAGAATAAGTTTCTCCTTTTTGTTAAGAAACAACTGTAAAGCTGCTTGAAGTTCCTTCAGAGTTGCAGCATCAAGTTGCTGGTAATGATAGAAAGAGAATTTATTCGGTTAAACTAGAGGTAAAGAAACTGAACGATTATCAATTCAAAGCATGCAAAACATTTAGATTCAGATCAACTGACTGGGTAGAGAAAAATTAAGAGTTCAAACAAAAATTAAAGATATAAAAAAAACTATTTTGTTATTTTTTTTTTTATCAATTCCAGTTTGGTCTTGAGTCAGGAGAAGTCTGACCAAAAGCATTCCAGCCATGACCATCTCATTTTTTATTACGATATTATAGTAATCCCTTGTCATATCATGGTTTATTATTTAAGCTTACGCCGATTCCTCTGTGGTGGTGTTTTGCATTTATAATAAAATAAATACATACAAATAATAGAAATAATAAAAAAATATACAGTACAGTACTGTTTCTACTTTGTGGATTTTCATCTATTGCAGGGGTTTTTGGAATGTAACTCCCACGATAGCCGAGGGATTACTGAATATCACTATATTATCCAGTGGGTCTTTTTTTCCTAGATAATTAGAAAAATACCACAACTACAATTTATAGTAAGCTGAGCAACCACATAAAGCAGTGTTTCTTAAAATGGGGAATAAATAAGTAACCGACTTAATTACTCCTGGGTATGAGTATAAAAAAAAAATGCACCCCTCTGCCAAGCCACTTTGAGCCAGAGTGGCAGACTAGGCTCACCAAACCAGTATGATCTGATGGTCAAATTCATGGCCCCTACATCAGACCATAGTTGGTGGAGAGAACATGCTGAAGCCTTTGTCCTCTAGTGGATTGAACATAGGTATCCAATCCAATGCAATATACCAACATTGTCTGTTCATGGCCAATTGAGAGTTTTTTGGGGTGGGGGGTCATGAATTATTGATACAGAGTCTCAATCATTAGCTGGAAAACTGCATGTCTATTTGCCAAAGTAAATTCTGAGGTCAAACACTGCTCATGTCAGCCTATCTTTATGTCTCTTCTGCAACAGCTTCCATAAAATCCTGTGAATTCAGAAAAATAACACTTGCTTCTAGAATAAGATCAGAGACAGATGTCACTGTGGAAGAATGGTTATGCTATCACATGTAGCTTTACTTATACTTTAGTAATGTTAATATATATTAAGTGTCAGCATAAACACTTTTTTTTTAAAGTTATGAGTAAAGAGAGACAATGGTCTTCTTGAATAGTAAGACTGATGTTGTCAATGTTTACAGGAAAACGTGGACAGGAGTAGGGGAAGAATTCCAGAGGGTTGAAGATGGAAGGAAAGTTTAGTGCAAGAAGTAAGACACAGCTAGCTAGTTCAAAAGAGCATAAAGGCTGTTGCAGTAGTGATTGAAATAGAAAAAGGGAAACAGCATATCTGTGAGACAGTGACTGCAACATGTTGGTGAATGAATCATTGCCAATCACTTGTTTAGATGTGAGCAATTTGTGGAATAGGTGAGATGCCCACTACCGACTTTGAGGTAGTTACTAAGGTGGCATTTCTGAAGTGACTACAGCATATATCAATTCTGCAACTATTTACATACCTTAGCTGTGGTAACAGTGCAGGGCACTTCACCTCTGTGAGAACTCATGATGGTTTCAAATGCATTAATGACACCTGAGAGCTTCTGGATACGTCCGTTTTCAGAGAGAGCTCCTGAAATTAATAATAATATATCATACTATAATATAGTAATCATCATCAGTGTTGTAACTTCCACTACTTCATGCCAGCATGGGTCAGACAGAATTCATTGAGACAAATTTTCCTACGAACAGATGCCCACCCTACTGAATAA
Source organism: Octopus bimaculoides (assembly GCF_046866305.1). Classification (NCBI taxonomy): domain Eukaryota; kingdom Metazoa; phylum Mollusca; class Cephalopoda; order Octopoda; family Octopodidae; genus Octopus; species Octopus bimaculoides. Next base: position 43,321,020 of record NC_142935.1, on the reverse strand, counting down.
AATTAACTATGATAATGAAATCTAAAGATATAGAATTCACAATTAATTTTTCTTTTACTCAAAAATTCAGCCATAAAAGATCTTAGTCAGGAAAGAAGTGTATCAAATCACAGATTATTTTAGGATTTAAGTTCATTTGGTTAGGCAGGATATTGTGCACTAATAGTATTCAATAGCTAGGTTTGTCAATTGAGGACCTAGTTTTGCAGGCCTAAATTAAAGTGCTGCACAGTGGAACTGAACCCAAGACAACATGGTAGGGAAGCAAGCTTCTTAATCACACAGCCATGTCTACACCTTATATACACAGACAGGACAATTCAGAAATAATTCAGAGGAGCCAGTGTTTTGAATAAGGACAATAAGGACCATGAAGGCCATACAAGATGAATTAATTTAATGAACATTTCTTTGAGAGAAGGTAAGCAAGTGCCTAATGGCAATTTCAAATTGCCGTTGGCCAAAAAGGTTGTCTGCATGTTTTATAGATGTTTAAATTTTATATGTCCAGTTGAAGTCAATGTAGGACAACAACTGTGATAATGATGCCTACTGAGGTAGAAGCATGTATTCAGTAGATCCCATGTCTAATAAAAGAAAACAGATGGTCATTTCCTTTTGTCTGTTTTGGAGAATTCCAGAGATTATCGCTCTTCATTTACAGTTGGTCACAATTTCCCCTCGCCATTTGTTTTGCCTTCTTTTGAAACAAAGATTATTTTAATAAACCAAGAATTTTATCTTTTATTTAGTATAGCTTTCTTCATCTTTGTTATAAACATATGCACACACTCACACACAAGAGGAGGTAAACAGATACATGTAGATATATAAACCTGTGTATATTTGTGTGCATACATCTTCATTTTAGCGTGTATATGCGCACACACGAAAATGCAGATGTCTACACACAGATCGACACATATATGCATTAATACTTAAAACAACCCAAACTTATGCAAATATGAAACAGACATAATGATGAAGGTGGTAGTGATTGGTATGTATAATATCTACACTTATATCAAGTTTCAATATGCTGTACTCCTCCTCTCTTTGTTACTCTCCCATATATCATTCATATCCTTACCTATCAATGTGCCTCCCTATTATCACTATCATTCATCCAAGATACCACCTGTTTAACCAGAGATGGCATTTCATTGGCTCTGTCTATGCCATTATTCTTTGTTACTTTCATCACTTTTTTCCCTAACTCTCACACATGTTTACCACTGCTAACCATCACTCCTTTCTGCTAAAGTTCACCTACATAATGAGTTAAAATCCCTTTGAGGATCTAAATACAGATTTTCTTGTTGATATCGAAGTGAATGAAAGGGAGAATAGATTCTTCATAGTATTATTAATAAAAAATACACAAATAAGAATAAACAATGTTCATTTTACCTCGAAATGTCTACTTTTATTAATTATTACAACTAAATCTATCAAACAATCTAAAATACCATTTACATTCAAATACCAATTGCTTTTTTAAAATTTTTTATTACAAATTTTAGACAAAACTTATTGTTTGTAAAATAGACAACAATGTTCAAATGAGTAGTTATTGGGAAGAGTAATTACACCTCTGTTAAATCTGAGGTATTACAGAGATTGGAAATTCAAAGATATCAAATATTATTGATTTACTCACCAAGGAGGTTCACTACAAGATTGTTGTATTTCATCTTCTGAGCAACACTAACCAAGGCAGCTGGAAAATGGCAGGGTAGAAAGTAAATAATTTTTTTTCTTACATACAAGTTAAATGATATTATTCACTTTGAAACACACTTTGCAAACTTAATATTTAAAATACATGTTGTTCAATAAAGCAAGTTCTCTATATGTGACACCCACAATTCAGTTAACATTATTTATGGTCATGAGTTTAAGATGGATTACTCTTTTTTTTTACTTGTTTCAGTCATTTGACTGTGGCCATGCTGGAGCACCGCCCTTTAGTCGAGCTAATCGACCCCAGGACTTATTCTTTGTAAGCCTAGTACTTATTCTATCGATCTCTAGCAGAACCGCTAAGTTACGGGGACGTAAGCACACCAGCATCGGTTGTCAAGCGATGTTGGGGGGACAAACAGAGACACACACACATACATATATATATACATATATACGATAGGCTTCTTTCAGTTTCCGTCTACCAAATCCACTTACAAGGCTTTGGTCGGCCCGAGGCTATAGTAGAAGACACTTGCCCAAGGTGTCATGCAGTGGGACTGAACCCGGAACCATGTGGTTGGTAAGCAAGCTACTTACCACACAGCCACTCCTACACCTATTTACTTAGTTCGCAAAAATAATGATTATGTTTACTCACTCTCTTTATCCTTGCGCTTCAATGATGGGTTTTCAATAAATTGAGTGAGTGACACATCCTTTGCCATCAAACCCTACAAAAGGACAGAAATTACTAAACAATAGCAAAAATTACAAACATTATTTCAATGCTAAAATACATGAACGACAAAAATTTCTATCTACCAAATCCACTCACAAGGCTTTGGTTGGCCCAAACTTATTGTTTGTAAAATAGACAACAATGTTCAAATGAGTAGTTATTGGGAAGAGTAATTACACCTCTGTTAAATCTGAGGTATTACAGAGATTGGAACTGTGCGGTTGGGAACCAAGCTTCTTCCCACATGCCATGTCATTGTTTTTTTTTTATACAAACCCACTTGTTTCCAAGTAAAGGTAATATTTCCAGTAATTCTTCACACTTTGTATGAGGGCTTTATTCTTTTTTTACAAATACTATGCTTGTGTAAGGACAAGAGGAACATATCATCATTAATCAATATTTGTGTCCTACCCTAGCATGAGTTGGCAGATTTTACTGGTCTGAGGTCTATGTTGGTCTTCATTGTCTGCTTAGCAAGATCTCTATGGCTAGATGCCCTTCCTAATGCCAGATATACACACATACATCACTTTTAAGATTATCTCTACAGATTTTCTGTAGAAATTATAGCAGGCACTAATTTGTTACACTGCTTCATATTCAAATACATCTAATGTAAACAATTTGATTGAAGCTGGAAAACTAGATAATGGGTGTATATGCATATCTCAAGAGTTGTTGCTCTTCTTTATTCAGTACCATATCCAACCCATCAACCATCCATGAACTCATTGCTTAAATAGCTACAAAATATAGCAGCGTAACACTATTGGATATACCAATTCTCCATATTTAACACATTCCTGGCAGCTGGTACATACAGTGTCCCTACAAGTAATTAATATACGTATATGTATACAAGAGATTGCTTCCAATTTCTATCAACCAAATTCCAGTCACAAGGTACTGGTCAATCTGCAGCCATAGGTGAAGACACCAACCAAGTGTTTATACTGTTGGGGATGAGCCAGAACCACACAGGCACACACCCTCATTTACGTACATAAGTGTCTTTGTGTTTGGTTTCAATGCGACAACCAGCACTGTTTTGTTTATGTCCTCTGTAATCAAGTAGTTTGGCAAAAACAGACTAATATAAATTTCAAATTTAGACATAAGTCCAGCAGTTTTAGGGAAGAAGAGATAAGTCAATTACATTGACCCTAGTGTCCAACATATACTTATTTTATCAACCTCAAAATGATGAGAGGCAACAGTGTTCTTATTAGAATGACAACTAAGAATGTAAAGAATGTGAAGAAATGCTTCTAAGCATTTTGTTTGATGCTTTAAAAATTCTGCCATTCGTTGCCTTTAGAGACAGATATAATAAAAGGATCTAACTATGAAAATCTAAGAAATATATCATTTTAATATAAATTTCATGTTATTAAGGATTTACCTTGAGTGCAGTAAGATCTTTCTGTACAAGATCAAGCTTGTTCTCTTTTGTTGCAGCAGAGTAGAGAGCTGTGGCATATCGGCCTTCAATGCCAAATACTTGCACAGGGGCCTGCAAAGTTATAAAACAGTATAAATTAAGATTACAAACTCGCAGTAAAAAGAACATAAAACAGAAAAATCAAAATCATTAAATTGTAAGAACACATTGAGAGTTCAGTACTTCAATATTTATTTGTGCAAGGGCTCATTGAAATAATGCATATTATCCAGTGATTGATTCCCTTCAGTCACAGTTCTTAAGAATCAGAAATAGTAGAGGAAAATTGTAGGCCTAAAAGGCTGTCCAGTTCAATATTATAACCAGTAGCAAAGTTTATCAACTTTACCTGCAAGCGTTTAGGCTAACTGGCACTCTGTTGGTTACAATGGTGAGGGTTCCAGTTGATCGGATCAATGCAACAGCTTGCTCATGAAATTAACATGCAAGTGGCTGAGCATACCACAGACAGGTGTACGTTGTAACTGTAATTGTGATTTAGGCCTTGAGTACAAGACTAATAAATTATAACCCACTAAATTCCAGCAAAGAAGGAAAGAACTTGTAACTGGTTTTACTTGTATAAGAGTTATAACAATCTGCAAAACAAAAACCACCTGTTAAACAACAAACACAAGCAAAAAATGCACACATGGAAGAGACTAACTTTTCAGGGATATGATAGATCAAATGCCATACACTAAAAAAACTTTTGGTCATCTCATCCCTAACAGCATACACTTAACATAGCTCTTAGGGAGATTCAGTATGTGGCTCTTTGAAATACAGGCACGACTCATTTTTGCCAGCTGAGTGAACTCGAGCAATGTAAAATAAAATGCCTTGCTCAAGGATACAATGTACTGCTGGGAATTGAACTCATAATCCTGTGATTATGTGCTGAAAACCCTAATCACTAAGCTATGTGTCTTCATTGTAAGCATTTAAGCAGGGCTTTAGTCAACATAATCTCTTCAATAGGGGATAGCTAGAAGAGGTCAAGTGCACTGCTTTGCCGCTTGTAACTTATATCATCATCATGATCCAGTGTTTTTAATACAATCACTCTACTCAGAAAAGAAATTGCAGGTCATGACATTTATATTAGATAAAGTATGTTTAGATATGCTACATCATCATCATCATCATCATCATTGACAATCTGTTTCCATGCTGGCATGGGTTGGACAGTTTGCTAGGAGCTGACAAGCCAGAGGGCTGCATCAGACTCCAGTCGTCTGGTTTGGCATGGTTTCTATAAGATGCCCTTCCTAATGCCAATCACTTTATAGAGTGTACTGGGTGTTTTTTTACAAAATGCCAGCATGGGCACTTTTTATATGACACTGACACAACTGCTCTTTCACAGCCCTTTTATGTGGTGCTGGAATGAATGCTTATTACAAGGGATTAAAAAAAGAAGGCAGGATGGTCATAGGTTTTGTTGATAAGAGATGACATGGAGTCAGCTCAGAAGAACTGATAGTTATTTCAGAGAGTCTAGAAGAAAGAAAAACTGTAACCAGAAATAATAATAATGAAATAAATACCTTTACAAGTTTGTGTCTCAAGGAAGATGTTGCAAACTGCCTCACCTGAAAACAAGATTTTACAAAAAAAAGGTATTAGAAAATGTTATAAAATGATACATCTAAAAAAAAAAAAGAGAAAAAATGTTGAAATCAAAGTAAACAGAATGCAAATACCTAGAGCAGTCATGGACAAACTTCTGTATGTAGCATGAAAAACTTGCATTTTTTTTTTTAATAGTGTAGCATCCCTGATGATGAGAGCCTGTGCCTGAACTAGAGTCGCAAGAAGCAACACACTTTTCTATTGTTAATTACAAGCAAGAGTATCAGGTATAATTCTAAATCAGGGATGATACCAAAATAGGAAAAATGTATTAGTGAGATGTATACAATTTACTCAGCACAACACTGACGTCACCCTACAATGACGATACAAAACTGACAATTACAGAGGGTAAGGTAGCCAATAAATAAGTCTGAAATGTTTATTAACTAAGGTCTTATAGAAGGAAATGGGGGACTGTTTTTCGGCTGCTAGGGTAAGTGAAAAAGTACCTGCTGAGCAAAGGGTTAAACAAATTTCAGTAACAGTCTTAAATTCACAACTAATAAAATGAGGAACTGTAAATTATAACACACACACACAAAAAAACCCCCTTCATTTCTATTTAACAGAGCAAGACCTGCATATGACATTCACATGTACTATACTTAATGTGTTAGTTTTTCAATCAAAACTTTTCATAATTTTGCAACATCAACAGATTTTAATATGTAGCAGAAAACTTTAATCAATGATACGATCTCTATGCTGCTATAAGAAAGCCTGTAAAATGCTGTTTTGTTTAGCAATCATTTTATGACATCTACAAGATTAATAATGGCATAGAGTCTATGCCATAGACCCATATATATAAAAACATACTTATCAAAATGAATACTTAGTATAGGACTACACATTTTACAAGGTTCAGAGTTATTGTTTACCTCAAGGTGAACTCTTAATCAAAAACAAATCTATGGTTAAATGATTTTTGTATTTTTTCAAAGAGCATAGCAAGGACTTCATTACCCAGTGACCTTACTTTTTTTTTCTAAAAGGTAGAGTAGCAACATCCTCGTTTAACATATTTTGAAGTCTATTCATCTTCTCTAGTGATGCTGCCACAAGAAATGTATCTAGTGCACTTTGTGAAGTGGTGTTCAATAGCAAGGGTATCAAGGCTTAGAAACCAAACCAAATGATGACTACTAGCAACATATCGGTCTTTAGAAGCAGTAGTTCACAATACGAAATGGCTTGGACCATGGCAATTTGTCTAACCCATATCTACATGGGAAATGGAGTTAAAATGATGATGGCAAAAACCAAATTTTCAGAAACCAATGGAATACTAGACGTTATTCAGTACTCTTCAAAGTTCGAACCATGAAGGCAGGAATTTAAGAACTTTCGACGTGTACGAGTTCAATGTGATTATGCATTTATCAACCTATACACAACATATTTGTATTTGCTAGTGAAACACGTGTAAATTTTGTGTAGTTTATGATGTTATAATAAAAAGACAAACTAAATGTTCGGTTTTATATATACATATTGACGTTAACTTCATTAGGGGAAGCATGCTTCGTGATTAATATTATTTCAATTTGCAAACTTTTAATTTTGTTCATAAATTTCTGTACGTTTCTTTAAGGTTCTGCAACAAAACTTAAAGATTCTCCATTAATTTAGAGGAAATAATATTTCTTTAAGTATACCGCCAGTAAGTAATAACATTTTTATCAAAATTAGCGGATTTAGGTAAGTTGGTCAATATAAAGATCTTCACCTGGGTTATATTGACTGGTAAGTTCATATACTGTGAAAGGATAAACCTGATGTTAAGGGTGAAGTGCTCCGTCCGTGAGAGACCAACACAAATTTCTTGATTTCTATTTATTAATTGTATCAATTTATCAACCTGGCGTTGAAAAACCCAGTTGCCCTCGATGGAAGTAGGTTATAAAATCATGGAACGTCAAAATAGTTATAACGCTAGATACAAATATAAAACAGAAATAAAAACAACAGTAAAACTGACAGATCTATAGATTTCTCTTGTTCATGTACACGAATATCTTACTGGTATTTTATTAACATGAGTAATGAGTGATTACGTGAAGCTGGTGGAATATGACCTCTATTACCTTGTAACAAGGGAGGTCAATATAGGGTAGTTACTAAGTACTAAAAAAATGGATAGGTAGAAATTGTTTCACAAAAAATAAAGTACAGAACTATGGTTAAAGAATGGTATTTGTGGCAGGTAAAATAGGAGCAAATAAACAATTTTAAACAGATACATAGTGTCTATGATAAACCGTGACCGAAATAATTTAGAGGACATATTCGTAAGAGTACTTTTCGGTTGAACGAAAGAAATGATTCTGAAAATTCAGTATATGGTAGCTAAAATACATTTTTTTGCAACAATGTGATATTCTTCAGGAATTGAGTAAGATTTAAAACATTTGTTTCGAAAGGAATTAAAAAGAAAAGGTTGGTTTTTACCGGTTGTGCTAATTTGAAAGAGGCCATGGTGCTTTGAAGGAGAGTGACAGGAAGTCTGTAGCACTCTTCTATATGAAGATAAATAAGCTAAATCGGCTGACAAGAGGAATATATGGAAACGTTATTGTGTAATAATTTTCAATTGCTGGTTTGTGAGATCCAGCAGGAATGTAAATTATACTGGCCTTTTTTGTAATTATATATATATATATATATATATATATATATATATATATATATATATATATATATATATATATATATATATATATATATATATATATAAACTTTTGTTTATATGCGTTTTGCTCCATTTATTATAACTATTAACATATTTACATTGTCAAGTTGTTTTTTTTAAACCGAGATAATATTTATATATATATATATAAGAGATTAAGACTCTATTCCTTAATTCCTTAGAGCGTAGGCGAGAAAGATATGCCATAATATGCATCTGGAAGATCCTGGAGAGACTTGTCCCAAACTTTGGTATCGAGAGTTACAAAATACTAGAACTGGGCGCCACTGCATAGTGCCAAGAAATCCAAATTTGCCATCAAGATATAGGACAAGATACTGCAAGAGCCTTGCCATCAAAGTATAGGACAAGATACTGCAAGTGCCTGGGCTTCAGAGGACCACAACTCTTCAATATCCTCCCGAAAGACCCGAGAAACCTGCATGGGGTGGACGTAGGTGTCTTCAAAATAAAGCTGAACCTCTTACTGTCAAATGTCCCAGATGAGCCATCTTCGTGGCAGGAGGTGCAGATGAGGGCAGCGGCATCAAACTCCTTCATGCACCAAATATCAATTCCTAAAAAGCATTCGTGAAGTAAAATTGTGTAGCAACACCAAATGGTGGTGCCCCAGCATGGCCACAGCTCATGAGCTGAAACTAGATCAAATCAAATCATATGCTCTACGTATTTTCTATTAAGAGACAGGTTCAGTCATGAAATAAATTTTATAGCTTGTTTGTGCTACCATACTTTACATGTTCTCGCATGGCCATCATATCAACAAAGTAGAGAGGAATCATGCCTGGATACCAATTGTTTTTAATTATGAGATCGGCATTAAATAGGGTGAGTTTTCTATTTATGTTAGATTGTTCCATTGAGTATCTAGCTATATTCAGAGATAATGATGTTATCTTATTGTTTACTAATATATATTTCTCATTATTAATTCGCATCCTATATTTAATCGTTAGCCCTTCAACAATATCCACCCCTGTGCTTTCTGGCCTTTTAAGGTTGGCAATATTTTTCTCTTTCGCTAAAATGTAATTAGTCAATGATGAAGTCACTGACTAAACAGCCAAATATATATTATAAGATGTAATGATGCAGAGCTGTTAAGAGAATAAAGTAACATAACCCTTTATCTGTCCAAAGAATTTTCGTAAGTTTGTCCCACGTCTGTGCTTGTTTTCAGACTTTTAAGATAGCCCCTGTTTCATATGTTCTGAGTAATATAAAGCCTTTCTTTTATAAATCCCAAGTTACTCTGGTTGAAGAAAATTAGGAATGTGTATAGTATATGATGCCTGGACGCCAGAGAAATATGTCCTGTTCATCACATTTAAAACAGAACAGGCGAAGTGTTTACCTTTTGACACATTTACTTATTCGTTTGTTAATTAAGGAAAGCTAAGTTATTTTTCTACACTCCACAGTGTTGCTGGTTTCATTTTTGATTACGGTTTTGACTTAAGTTTAGTAAGATTAGACCAACTGCCCCTTATAATGTAAGGCTAGAGGAGCATCCAAAAGCCGTGAACCGTGGAGAGATTGAAAAAACAGGCACAGTTGAGGTTGATCATTTCAGATGGGGGAGGAAAGACGCCTATCTTTGTGAAGCAGAAGCAAGATCATAGAGAGGGAACAACACTGAGCTATATGACCCCTGAAAGCATCCGTTCATATGTTGAGCTTTTCATTACAGACTCATTGGGCTTAGCATAGCGATGAACACGATGTAGGAGTTTTTAAACAAGAAAAAAAGAACATTTAACTTGCAACCGGTTTTTTTTTTAAATTTAAGTTATTAATTTTTATTACTTAATTGTGATACAAGACAATCGGATAATGAATATAAAGGTTAAATGTTGCACAGTTTGTGGACGTGAGTCCGATCCACGGATCTTTCAACCAATTTATACTCAGGTTTAGGTAACATCTTAAGTAGGAGAATAATAGAATAAGCCTAATATGGACAAAAGGATGGATATAGTTCACCTTTATCATCATCATAATCATTTTAACATTCACTTTTCCATGCTTGCGTAGGTTGGACAGAATTTGGGTGGGGGTGCAGATTTTCTATGTCTAGATACTCTTTCTGTCGCCAACCCTCACCTGTTTCTTATCAAAGTATACCTGAGTATACAATTGTTTGAAAGATCTGTGGATTGGACTGATGTCCACAAACTGTGCGACATTTAACCTTTATATTCATTACCTGATTGTCTTGCATCATAATCAGGTAATGAAAATTAACAACTTTAGGTTTTGTTTTAAATACTGGTTGAAGGACATAGACACACACACACACACATGAACTCATCGATGAAAATCCAGTCACATATAGAAAAATTAATAATTAAAAGCACAATAAATAAGTATGATATAATACAAAGTAAATATCATAAGATAAAGATAATAAAATATATATGATGTGTCTCTTTCACTTTCTGTCTACCAGATTCACTTATTAAATTTAGGTCAACCTGGGACTATAATAGAAGGCACTTGCCCAAGGTTCCACACGGTGGGCTTGAATCCAGAACCATGTGGTTAGGAAGCAAACTTGTTAACCACACTACCATTCCTATACATATTCGCTGTAAATTTATAAAGGATTCTGATCGGAATTCCAAGGTCATTATGATAGGCATGCAGAAGGCCAGAAGGTACAATGGTTGAAATGTTGTGACTATAACAACCAAGACAAGGACACTAGTACCAATGTATTAGTATATTACATGCTGCAAATATACTTTTTGAATTAAACATTGTGTGGTTGTTATTTAGAATTTATTCAGGCAGGCTTAATGTATGATAGTATAACTAAACAAAATAGCTAATCAATTTTTAATTTATGAGTTAAGGTAGCAAACTAGCAGAATCATTAGCATGCCAGGCAAAATACATAGTGGTGCATTGTCCATCCTTATGTCCTGAGTTCAAATTCTGCCAAAGTCAGCTTTGTCCTTCATGCTTTCGGGGTTAATAAAATAAATGCCAATTGAGTACTGGGATCAATATAATTGACTTACCTGCTCTCCAGAAATTGCTGGCCTTGTGCCACAATTGGAAACCAATATTAATCTGTATGTTTGAGAAATCGAAGATAAGTTGTTTTGACCCTGGAAATTTTTGAAACATATGTGTAAATGGATCAAGTTACCCCCATGGATGTTATAAAGAATTCTCATTATTCTGAGAACATTATGAAGAAGGTCAGAGAGTACAATAGTTGAAATGATGTGACTAGCATCCAAGGAGAAAACAGCTGACTTTGACAAAAATGAAAATTTCTGGTGTTTTGGGCCCCAAAAAAGAATCATGTATAAATATTCATCTCGCTAAATAAATATTCACCTCAAAAAATTAGAATTAATGAAGGAGCCTCTACCTTCTAGAAATAGAAGCCACATCTCCCTTAATTCACACTCTACATCTGTAAAAAAGGAAGGACAAAATATTTATTGAACTCCTAAAGACAGGAGGGCCATGGTTGAAAAGTCTTTGACTATAAATCTGCTAAACCATGGCTGATCGAGAGCTTGACAATATTTAATAGACTGCACCATTTTATTAAGTTTCTGGCTTTGTGCTTAAGTGTGCTTAATACTTGATTTGGAAATGTCTTGCAATATTTCTTTTGGCTTCTTACATTCTGAGTTCAAATCCTCCTCTGGGCAACTTTTCATCTTTTTAGGGTTGATGTAGTAAAGTATTAATCAAGAACTCAAGTTGGTTGTTGTAATCAACTAGCCCATGTTAATGAGAATTTTTTGTTTTACTAGCTGGGTCTAGAAGACAAGGCTGTGCTTGTGGCTTTTGCAGAGCTTACTTGAACTGATAAGATTGATGTTGTTAATGTTCCTCTTGAATTTTTCTAATTGAATGCCTTAAGAAGAGGTATGGACCATGGGAAGTCAAGGCCAGGCATAAGGACAAAATTACTGGCCGTCTACTGAAATTAGAAACTGTGGCACTGGGTTAACTTTGCTTTCATGCTCCCAGAGTCAGTAAATTAGCAGTTAAATGTTGGTAGGTATGTTAAGCTATATTCTCTCCCTGTGTCGTAACATTGTGACCTTGGTGCTTCTATTAGAAATCGTGTCTTTTAGAATTGGATGAGTAGCAGACAAGATAGCTCAAACTGATGAAATGATTACTTATATATTCTTGTTTCTTTACTTTACAGTCACAACTCCATTCTACCATACGAAGGAGTTGTGAAGCTATAATTGAAAGGAAAGGAATCATCAGATCACTGGAGAACATGGGAGAGCAACAACTTCCATATATAATGAGGAAACATCAACAAGTTCACCGTGAAGGAAGGTAATATTGGTGTTTATTAAAACTCACAAATAATATGAATAAAATTTTACTTCTTTACTCTCTCATTAACCCTTTAGCATTTAAACTGGCCATATCTGGCCTAAATATTCTACCTGTTTTATCTTCATACTGGTCAGATCTGGCCTTTTACACCTACCCTACAGTGTCATTTTAAAAATAAGTAATCGCATCATCAAAATCTCAAAGGTATGAGGTAATGCATGATTAATTCAAAACGACATGAATACTTAAGCATTGCATTTGACAAAGTAACCTGAATGCTAAAGGGTTAATTAATTGGAGAACAGGAACAGCACACATGATCTATATATGCCCCATAAACTGATGAGATAAGTGTGGTTTGCACTGGTAGAAAATTGTGTATTTAAGGAGGGAATTTCAGATGTTTGTGGTTTTGTAGAAGAATGGAAGGGGGAAAAATATGTACAGCGGATGTCTATGAAGTGACATCCACTGTACATAGCATGTTGTAGTGTGTTATAAAAAATCAACCAGAAGACCTTTAATGAAATGCAGTCTAAAATTAATATGCTGTCCTACAAATTTGAGTAGTCTTTCAACATTGGGAGAGTGTACTGCAAAAGTATATCCTGAATATAGTGATTAGGTCTGTTCTTTACTGTTCCTAATGCTAGCCACTTTACAGAATGTACTGAATGTAATTAAAGAGATAGAGACAAATAAGGCAGGAATTCTTGAATGGACATGGTATGAATCCATTTACCTCTGACAGGGGTAGTGGGTGCTTTTATGTGCCACTGGCACGAGGGCCAGTCTGGTGGTACTGGCAACAGCCACGCTCAAATGGTGTTTTTTACGTGCCACCTGCACAAGAGTCAGTCCAGTGGCACTGGCAACAACTTCGCTCGAATGTTTTGTCCACGTGTCACCTGCACAAGTGCCAGTAAGGCGATGCTGGTAATGATCACACTCAAATGGTGCTTTTTACGTGCCACCGGCACAGAAGCCAGACAGCTGCTCTGGCAGTGATCCCGCTCGGCTGGTGCTATTAGCACTCCGCTGTTACGGGTGCCAGTCATTGAATTTGGTTCATTATCAATTTCAATTTCACTTGCCCCAACAGGTCTTCACAAGCAGAGTTTAGTGTCCAATGAAGGAAGGTTGTCATGGGTGCCAGTCGTCGAATTTAGTTCGATTTTGATTTCACTTGCCTCAACAGGTCTTCGCAAGCAGAGTTTTGTGTCCAAAGAAGGAAAGGTACGCATAAGTGGGCTGGCTACACCCCTGGTAAAGACCACGGGTTATGGTCTCACTTGTCTTGCTGGGTCTTCTCATGTACAGCATATTTCCAAAGGTCTCTGTCCCTAGTCATTGCCTCGATGAGGCCTAATGTTCGAAGGTTGTGCTTCACCACCTCATCCCAAGTCTTCCTGGGTCTACCTCTTCCACATGTTCCCTCAACCGCTAGGGTGTGGCACCTTTTCACAGCTATCCTCATCCATTCTCGCCACATGACCATACCAGCACAATCATCTCTCTTGCTCACCACAACTGATGCTTCTTAGGTCCAACTTTTCTCTCAAAGTACTTACACTCTGTCAAGTATGCACACTGACATTACACATCAAGCAGAGCATACTGGCTTCATTCCTTGCAAGCTTACGCATGTCCTCAGCAGTTACGGCCCATGTTTCACTGCCATGTAACATGGCTGTTCGTACACATGCGTCATACAGTCTGCCTTTTACTCTGAGTGAGAGGCCCTTTGTCACCAGCAGAGGTAAGAGCTCTCTGAACTTTGCCCTGGCTATTCCTATTCGAGCAGCTACACTTTCAGCACACCCTCCCCCGCAACTGACTTGATCACCTAGGTAACAGAAGCTATCAACCGCTTCTAGTTTTTCTCCCTGGAATGTGGCAGAAGTTTTCTGCACATTTACAGTGTTTATTGCTCCTGAGCATCTGCCACGCACAAAAACTATCTTGCTAGTTAGCCTTCCTTTGATATTGCTGCACCTCTTATGTGTTCATACCTTACACTGGGTACATCTTATAGAGTTTCTACCTACACCTTTTCTACAGATCGAGCAGGGCCATCTTCCTGAAGAGGTTTGTGGTTTGTCTACCTCCCTACTTATTAGGACTTTGGACTCTAAGGCCCTTCGATTCTAATCCTTGTTTCCATACCTGAAACATCTCCTCTAGTTCTGATAGTGACTCAGCAATTAATGCAAGGTCATCAGCACAGAGGAGCTCCCAAGGGCATCCTGTCTTGAATTCCTCTATTATCGCCTGGAGGACTATGATAAATAGGAGGGGGCTGTACTCATTGCCAACCCTTACCTTACTGACAACGTCTCTGTACATATGCTTGCACAGCTCTCACTAGCCATTCATCTAGCCCTAGTTTCCTCATTGACCACCAGATAAGCGATCGGGGGATCCTGTCAAAGGCTTTCTCCATGTCAACGAAAGCCAGGTACAGAGGTTTGTCTTTGGCTAGGTATTTCTCCTGCAGCTGCCTTACCAGAAATATAGCATCAGTGGTGTTTTTCCCAGGCACGAACCCAAACTGCATCTCTTCTAAACTGACTCTCTCCCTAATTAGTTGGGCTATGACCCTCTCCGTGACCTTCATTACCTAAGCCAACACCTTGATACCTCTGTAATTATTTGTATCTAAAGTGTCACCTTTACCTTTGTATCAGTTGACTATGGTACTGCTACACCAGTCATCGGGTATGACTCCTTCGTGTATCACCTGGACAACTATACGGGTGACTAGGCTATAGCCGACACCGCCAGATATTTTGAGCATCTCTGCAGTGATTCCTGATGGGCCAGAGGCTTTCTCTGTCTTCATACTCTTCATATATATATATATATATATATATATATATATTCTTCATATATATATATGAAAAGAAAGGTCATTTCTGAAACACCATCAATCAACATTAAGGTAAAAAAAAAAAATGAAAGATACTCTCTCTCTGCTGTGAGGTAAGGGAAGTAATTCACAAACAAGTAATGATTTATTTACCTTGTTTCGAAGACCTGAAAATTATAGTAGTAATATTACATCTAGTGAATTCACTGTGAGCGTGTAATATGTTGCTTTAATCTATTTTCATTTGCTCATCAAACCTGCTGCAACACCGTTTTTTAATGTATCCTAGTTTAGCAGCATCAGGCTCTAGATACTGTTTTGTAGCGAAATATAAGTCGCTCTAGCTTTAAAGGGACACAACTCGGTGTTAAATACTTCAGAATAGTATTGTTCAACCTAGCTATTCTTTTTTTACTCTAGGCACAAGGCCCGAAATTTTGCGGGAAGGGGCCAGTCGATTAGATAGACTCCAGTATGCAACTGGTACTTAATTTATCGACCCCGAAGGGATGAAAGGCAAAGTCAGGCTCGGCGGAATTTGAACTCAGAATGTAAAGACAGACGAAATACCGCTAAGCATTTTGCCCGGCAGAAAGACTAAGGCCCGTCCCCCGGAAGGCTGACGTTCTGGGAAGTCAAGTCCTGTCATAATAATGACAAGTGCCTTCATCCTCATCATTTATCGTCTGTGTTCCATGCTGGCATGGGTTGGATGGTTTGACAGGATCCGGCTAGTTTGAGGGCGTTGATGGTCTCCAATGTTTGCTTTGCCAAGGTTGCTGCAGATGGATGCCGTTTCTTAATGCCAGCCACTTTACAGAATGTACTGAGGTGATGAAAGGAAAAGAGATAATAAATATGGGCAGGTATTATTTGCGTTGAGATGGTATGAGTCCACTTACTTCCAACAAGCTGAGCGTATTTTTGTAATGGTAGAAAAGATGAAGAGAAGGGACTGCTTACCTGTGAGTCAGAAGCTGGTTGTGTCTGTGAATAACTGAGCTGATCATTTGCATGATCCTTTTCTTGATGCAAACTGGGATATCTTCTGTGTAGCAGCAGCAGTAGCAGCATTGTCCCAAATGTGAGGGCAGTGCTCTACTTCATCTGAATTTTGTAAATTATCAATAATTATTGGTGATGAGTGAAATATTTTCTGGCCCAAAAAAGAAAGGCCAGTTTTGGGATATGATGTTATCTGTGTGAAGACATGCTTTTGCCAGGGATAGATCCTAAGTAATAGTGGGGCCCAACAATTGTAACATTTATGCTTCTTGCTGTTGAAAGGGAACAAGATTGAAAATATTTTTGTGCTTTTGAGTTCACTTGCCCAAGGTGCTCTGCTGTGGGACTGAACCAGAAATCATGTGGTTAGGAAGCAGACTTAGCCAAACAGCCACAAACTCATAAAATCACTCTCTCTGTTTACTTCTTGTATTGTTTGATAACTTAGATTAAGGAACTTCTTGTGTTCTTCTATGTATATGTTACTTTTCTTCTTTCCAGGTACTTCTTGATTAATTTTGACAGTCCAACCGACAAAATTACTGACTTAAGTGAGTATCTACAACGTGATGTTGATATCGTAAGGCCAGGAATAATTCTCAGCAAGGAGGAACATTTACGCCCTTGTGAGTATGGTCCATGTGTGTTTGGAGAACTGCCCAATCCTGATCATGAAAAGCGAATTTGGCGAACAAGAGTTTTGAAACGTTTGAAGATATCTCGAAATAGGAACGACCCATCTGCAGCATTAAGCTGAAATTAAGAAGAAACTGCTTTTGTTTTTTTTTTTTTGTATTGTGGATTCTATGAGTCCTTCATGCTGTTTTGTAAATAGTGCTGCAAGATACTTGATTCTATACAACTATACATAGTTTTGAAGGAATTCTTGTTTATTAGAGATGAGTTTCTGTACATTTTTGTGTACCAGAGATAACTAAATGAACTGGTTTCAAGACATTTACTTTCACCAACCAGTTTTAACAGAAAAGAAATAAAATTGTTGGTTTTTTATTAATGATTATTTGCATTTATTTATCATGTAACTGTTTTGCATTTGGCATTTTATGTAAATTTTTTTATCCTTAACCCTTTAGTGTTTAAACCAGCCATATCTGGCCCAAATATTCTACCTGTTTTACATTTAAACTAGGCAGATCTGGTATTTCACACCTACCCTACAATGTCATTCTAAAAAAAAAGCAATCACATCGTCGAAATCTTGAAGCTGTGAAATAATGCATGATTAACTTCAAAGAATGTCAATAAATAAGCATCACATTTGACATCATCATCATTGTTTAACGTCTGCTTTCCATGCTAGCATGGGTTGGACGATTTGACTGAGGACTGGTGAAACCAGATGGCAACACCAGGCTCCAATCTGATTTGGCAGAATTTCTACAGCTGGATGTCCTTCCTAACGCCAACCACTCAGAGAGTGTAGTGGGTGCTTTTATGTGCCACCCGCACAAGAGCCAGGCCAGGGGCACTGGCAACAATCTCGCTCGAAAATCCTATGAAGGCCAGTCAGGCGGTACTGGCAACGGCCACGTTGACAGAGTATCTGAATGCTAAAGGGTTAAAGTCCTTTTAATGAGCCAACAAATAAGATTATGTACTTGCCCCCCGATAGAAATAGTAGCTGAATCTTTCTCATATTAGACTGTACAGACATTGTAAAAGAGAAGGACACATTACATAGTGCAGCCCTTGATACATACACTCATCACTCATCATCATTGTTTTAATGTCCACTTTTCATGCTTGCATGGCCTGATGAAATAAATTGGAGAAAATTTTCTATGGTCAGATGCCCTTTCTGTTGCCAGATTTTGCTTGTTTTTTAAGTAAGGTAATTTTTTCCCTTGGCCAGACGTTTTCACAGAAGACTGAAAATGAATTACACGACTTGCATTAGGGTAACACTCACAACCATTACTTGATGTCAAAATAAAGAGACAGTAACACACACACACACACACACACACACACACACACACACGTGTGCGCACACACACACACACACACACATACACACACACACACATACACATGGAGGCATAGTTAGTTTTGGTTTCAGTCCTGTTACATGCACCTTTGGCAAATGTCTTCTACTATTGCTTCAGGTCAGCAAAAGCCTTCTGAGTGGATGTGATAGATGGAAACTGAAAGAAGACTGTCTCATATATATATATATATATATATATATATATATATATATATATATATATATATATATATATATGTATATATATATATGTATGTATGTATATATATATATCCTTTATGTATACATTTATATATATATATTCTGTTGCCAACTCTTGCTTGTTTTTAAGTAAGTCCCCTTTACCAGATATGTTTTCACAGAAGACTGGAAATGAATATATATATATATATATATATATATACACACTTATGATGGATTCTCTCCCCATGACAACAAATGAGGCTTCAGTAAAATGAAATGGTAGTCATGTTCAATGGACACAAACGTTTCTTTTGAGGCTTGCTGGTGCCTTGCAAACCTTTTGGCAAATGGAACAAATTGAGGACTCAGTTTACTTGAATGTTTGTGGTTCATTTACTATGTATTTTCTTGAGTAGATAACAAGGCCTGCTCTGCTTTGTGCCACAAAACCACAATGACAGGTAAGGTTTCTATTTAGAGGAGCAGTGTTTTGCCAGTGTGCCTTCATGTTTGCATGAAGTTGGTTCCGATGTTGGAGTTGGCTTTGCTGAAATCATTGAACTGAGGAGAAGCAGGGCTGGTGCCAGGTCCTGCGTTTTGATGCTTTGTTTTCCCAGCAAGAAAAGGGAATGTTGCATTGCTTTAGATTGTCTTTTTGTTTGTCTTCCTGTTGGGAATTGTCCAAAGAGAAGTTACTTTGGAATTCTGATATCACTCATGCGTCAGAGATGACCTGACCATCATATCTATATATATATATATATATATATATATATATGTATGGTGAAGGTGCCACATAAAATGTACTGGTGTTGATGTCATATAAAAAGCACTCAGTACACCCTGTGAAGTGGTTGGCACTAGGAAGGGCATCCAGCTGTAAAAGCCATGTCAGCACCAACAATGGAGCTTGGTGTGGCCCCTGGCCTTACCAGCACTTGTCAAACTTTCCAACCCATGCTAGCATGTAAAATGGACATTAAATGGTGATGATGATGATATATATATATATATGTCTGCCTATGGGGAAATATTAGCTTGCTTGGAAACAGGTGAGGGCTGGCAACAAGAGGGGGATGGATCTAGTTGTAGAAAATCTGCATGACCCTTAGAAACATGGAAAAGTGTCTACATTATAAAGAGAAATACTATAGCAATTTATCAAATTTTACTGCTTCCTTTCGAATTGGCCTTGTACTTGGTCAGAATGTCTTTAAATCATAAACTGTAGATTTATTATATCATAGTCTTCCATAGATTCATTTTGATGAGAGATGTATAATCACCTGAATTAGCACTGTATCTGTCTGGTACTTATTTTATAAAGCTAACAGTATGTGAAACAAAAGTTAATTCTAGTAGAGTATGGATTCAGAACTGTGAAAAATATGTTGAATTGTGAATTAGATCCTGCATAACTCTATTGCAAATCCCTTCAGTATTAATCTATAATTGGATTTAGTCATTGGACTGTGTCTGTTCTGGGTGAGCACCATCCGTTTCCTAGTTAATTACAACAATCTTTTTAATATTCTATTTATTAAATTGATCTAGTAAGGGACATAAGCAAGCTGAACTTAACACTAAGGGACATAACTCAAGGTAGTAACCACGTTTTTGGTACGCAACAAACAATAAGTAGGTGTGTTTGTGAGTGTGTGTGCGCGCATACACAAATATACAGGAATACTTTAGCTATGCAATGAGTTGCAAATGTCCAGCTGTTGACAGAAATAAAGTTATAAGCTATACGCTATAGTTACATTCTCACTGATCAAAATTAGACAAATTTTTTAAAGAGTGTATGAAGCAATTAAACAATTTAGGTGTAACCAATAATATGTCTTTTTTAAAACCTTATTTCAGTCATTAGATTGCAGCCATGCTGGGAGTACTGCTTTGAGAATTTTAGTTGACCGAATCCACTTCGGTTCTTTTATCTTTTTTTAAAACCTGGTACGTATTCTGTTGGTCTCTTTGCTGAACCATTAGCTTACAGGGATGTGAACACACCAACACTGGTTGTCAAGCAGTGAAGGATGACAAGCACACACACACACACACACACACACACACACACATGACAGGTTTCTTTCAGTTTCTGTCTACCAAATCCATTCAAGGTTTTGATTGGCCCAAGGCTATAGTAGGAGACACATGCCCAAGGTACAACACAGTAGGACTGAACCAGGAACCATGTGGTTGGAAAGTAAACTTCTTATCACACAGCCATGCTTGTGCCTACATATACTTTGTTGAAGTAAATCATTTACTCTTTTACTTGTGGCCATGTTGGGGCAATGCCCCATTGATATTACTACATCTTTCTTAATTCTCTTTTAATAGTTGACATTTGGTAAATGAAAGAGTTTGATGTTGCTACCCTCATTGGCATTCCCTGCTGTGAAATTAGTCTATCTGGAACTCTGGACACCCGGAGATCCCATCCTGTTTCGAAGACTTCCACATCTACCCCATGTCGATCTCTCAAAATCTTTCAGATTGATATTAAAGGACTGTGGGCCCTTGACTCTCCAGCTATTGCAGTGCCTGCTCCTATATTTTCATGGCAATAATGGGATCATGTATGTATGTATGTGTGTCTGTGCGTCCGTCCATCCACGCTTTCCATGCTAGCATGGGTTGGACGATTTGACTGAGGACTGGTGAAACCAGATGGCTACACCAGACTCCAATCTGATTTGGCAGAGTTTCTACAGCTGGATGCCCTTCCTAATGCCAACCACTCCGAGAGTGTAGTGGGTGCTTTTACATGTCTCTGGCGCAAGGGCCAGTCAGGCGGTACTGGCAACAGCCATGCTCAAATGGTGTTTTTTATGTGCCACCTGCACAGGAGCCAGTCCAGCGGCACTTGGCAACGACCTCGCTCGAATGTTTTTTCATGTGCCACCAGCACAAGTATGTCAGTGAGGCAACACTGGTAATGATCACGCTCAAATGGTGCTTTTTATGTACCGCTGGCACGGAAGCCAGACAGTTGCTCTGGCAATGATCACGCTTATATATGTATATATATCTATTGCGTACATATATATCTACATACACATACATACATACATACATACATACATACATATATATATATATATATATATATATATATATATATAAATATATATATATATATATATATATATAGATAGATAGCTAGATAGATATAGATATATATTGGACAACAGTAATGGTGGATATTAAAGCAATAGTATTTTCTGACTGGCCATAATCAACGATAGACTAGTCAACTACAAAATATATACTTTACTACTTAGCTACCTACATTCCTTGCTACCTCTCCTCCTTCCTTCTTCCCTCCCTACCTACATACATATGTACATAATTCATATATATATAAAGTATATCCATATAGTATACTAGCAGTAAAACTCGCTGTTGATCTGGTAATTACTTTTACTGTTTATCGAGAGCCACATTGGAAGTATTAAAATATATGCAACTTCTCCTGCATGTGTGTAGTTTTAGAAGAGAAAACCATGTAATAATTGAAATAGAAGAAAAATCAATATCATACATGAACTTGTGTTTGTTTATGATATGACAATAATAAGTGAGTTGTATGTGTTATTTTGTTATCTGTACAGTAATGGCAATGATTTGATATTTTTATAAGACGAAAACATGTAATAATTGAATTAGAAAAAAAAGATCATTTTTATACATGAAGTTCTCTTTGTTTATTACATGATAATAATAAGTGAGATGTATGTGTTATTTTATTTATCAATACAGCAATGACAATTATATAATACAGTTCATTGAGATGGTGTCTGGTTTTAGTTTCACTTTACGGGACAAACAAAGAGACAATCTCTTTGAAGTGGCATGGCAGAGAGACAGACAGGCAGACAGAGAATATAGACGGGGAGAGAGAATAGAGGAGACACTGAAAAGAAAATCATTGAGAGATGGAGTATGATTTTAGTTTCACATTGTGGGACAAACAGACAGAATCTCTGTCTCTCTGTCTCTCTCTCTCTCTCTCTATTCCACCTAGAAAGTTCTGCTCCAAGGCAAAAGTCCAGACAAGGTTGTTTATGGATAACCAGCAGTTGCCCATGCATACCAGCCTCTCCTCTCCACGCCACTGATGTTATCCAAGGGAAAGGCAAAAGCTGATGCAACAGAGTGAACTGGTGCAACGTGAAATAAAGTGTCTTGCACAACACATAGTTCACTCCAGGAATCGAACTCAACCTTACGATTGTAAGCTCAACGCTGTAACCACTGAGACATGCGCCTTCACATATATACATGCGCACATGCACTCATATGTATGCACCCCTGCCCATCACAGAGTGGGAAATATGGTGGGATTCACTAAGATGAAATGCAGTCCAAAACAACCTTTGAAAGACAGGTTGACTGTGGTTGGAATGTTTTTTGTTACAGCAATAACAATAACAACACGTTTACACTTTCGTTGTGTGGTAAGAAACTTGCTTTCCAACCACATCGTTCTTGGTTGAGGCTCTCTGTGTGGCACCTTGGGTAGGTGTCTTCTACTATAGCCCCGGGGCGACCAAAGCCTTATGAGTGGATTTTGTAGACGGAAACTGAAAGAAGCCTGTCGTATATATATCATCATCATCATCATCATCATCGTTTAACGTCCGCTTTCCATGCTAGCATGGGTTGGACGACTTGACTGAGGACTGGTGAAACTGGATGGCAACACCAGGCTCCAATCTAAATTTGGCAGAGTTTCTACAGCTGGATGCCCTTCCTAACGCCAACCACTCAGAGAGTGTAGTAGGTGCTTTTATGTGTCACCTGCACGAAGGCCAGTCAGGCGATACTGGCAACGGCCACGCTTGAAATGGTGTCTTTTATGTGCCACCCGCACAAGCCAGTCCAGGGGCACTGGCAACGATCTCGCTCAAAAATCCTACGGGAGCCAGTCAGGCGGTACTGGCAACGGCCACGCTCAAAATGGTGCATCTCATGTGCCACCCGCACAAGAGCCAGTCCAGGGGCACTGGCAACGATCTTACTTGGCTTGCCGGGTCTTCTCACGCACAGCACATTTCCAAAGGTCTCGGTCAGTAGTCATCGCCTCGGTGAGGCCCAATGTACGAAGGTCTTGCCTCACCACCTCAGCCCAGGTCTTCCTGGGCCTACCTCTTCCACGGGTTCCCTCAACTGTTAGGGTGTGGCACTTTTTCACGCAGCTATCCTCATCCATTCTCACCACATGTCCATACCAGCGCAATCGTCTCTCTTGCACACCACAACTGATGCTTCTAATGTTCAGCTTTTCTCTCAAGATACTTACACTCTGACGGGTATTCACATTGACATTACACATCCAACGGAGCATACTGGCTTCATTCCTTGCGAGCTTACGTATGTCCTCAGCAGTTACAGCCCATGTTTCACTGCCATGTAGCATGGCTGTTCGTACGCATGCGTCATACAGTCTGCCTTTTACTCTGAGTGAGAGTCCCTTTGTCGCCAGCAGGGGTAAGAGCTCTCTAAACTTTGCCCAGGCTATTCTTATTCTAGCAGCTACACTTTCAGCGCACCCACCCCCACTACTAACTTGGTCGCCCAGATAGTGGAAGCTATCGACTACCTCTAGTTTTTCACCCTGGAATGAGATAGAAGTTGTTTCCTGTTTGTTTACAGTCTTTATTGCACCTGAACATCTGCCACAAACAAAAACTAACTTCCTAGTTAACCTGCCTTTGATGTTGCTGCACCTCTTATGTGTCCATAGCTTGCACCAGGTACATCTTATAGAGTTACTACCTACTGAGCAGGGCCATCTACCTGAAGGGGATTGTGTTTTATCTACCTTCCTACTTATTAGGATTTTGGTTTTAGCTAGGTTGACTCTAAGGCCTTTCAATTCTAGACCTTGCTTCCACACCTGAAACTTCTCCTCTAGTTCTGATAGTGACTCAGCAATTAGGGCAAGGTCATCAGCATAGAGGAGCTCCCAGGGGCAACCTGTCTTGAACTCCTCTGTGATTGCCTGGAGGACTATGATAAATAAGAGGGGGCTGAGGACGGAACCTTGGCGGACCCCTACCTCTACCCGGAATTCATTGCTGTACTCATTTCCAACCCTCACCTTACTGGTAGCATCTCTGTACATGGCTCGCACAGCTCTCACTAACCATTCTTCTATCCCAAGTTTCCTCATTGACCACCAGATAAGGGATCGGGGGACCCTGTCAAAGGCTTTCTCCATGTCAACGAAAGCCAGGTACAGAGGTTTATCCTTAGCTAGGTATTTCTCCTGCAGCTGTCTCACTAAAAATAAGGTATCAGTAGTGCTTTTACCTGGCACAAACCCAAACTGCATCTCATCTAAATTGATTCGCTCCCTAATTAGTTGGGCTATGACCCTCTCTGTAACTTTCATAACCTGATCTAACAGCTTGATGCCTCTGTAATTTGATATATATTTACATATATATATATATATGATATATATTTACATATATATATATATATGATATATATTTACATATATATATATATGATATATATTTACATATATATATATATGATATATATTTACATATATATATATATATATATACATATATATGCATACACACGCATGTATTGGGTCATCTCATAAATAATGCAGTGTTTTCAATTGCATGAATTAAAAGTCGGAAGGGGACGGGATAAACTACTTGCATCAACTTGCAATAAAAGCAGGTTGTAATTTTACCTTGTCTTTATTCTTAGTGAAAGTTTTTGAAGAGTGCAGTTCGATTTTAACAGTTATTTTTTTCAAAGCTATAATGGAAGTGACAAAGGTGCATATTCGGCATATTTTGCTTTATGAGTTCAATAAAAGCAACAACACAACGGAAAGTGCGAGGGATATTAATGCAGTATACGGGGATTGGACAGCAAGCGTAAGCCAGTGTCAACGGTGGTTCCAGAAATTCCAAACCGGAAACTACAGCCTAGAAGACGAGCCTCATCCTGGAAGATCTGTAGAGCTCGATAAGGACGTCCTTCAAATCCTGGTGGAGCAAAATCCCATCTTAACTGTTGAGGAACCAGCAGAAAAGCTTGGATTTGGTCATTCAACTATTCATCGACACCTGCATACTATCGGAAAAGTCAGCAAATTGGGTCAGTGGGTTCCTCACAAACTTTCCGAGTCTAATCGTGTGCAGAGAGTGAATGTGTGCTCTTCATTGCTGCCACATCTCACGAATGAGCCATTTTTTGGACCGGATAGTGACTGGTGATGAAAAATGGGTTCTCTACGAAAATGTCAAGCGCCAAAAACAGTGGGTAGGGAACCCCAGGCTAAAGAAGGTTTTCACCTACGTAAGGTGTTGCTATCTGCTATTTGTGGGATATGGAAGGTTTAGTCCACTTTGAACTTTTAAACCCAAACCAAACGATAACATGAGCCCGAAGCAAAAAGAAACTACTCACAAGGCTTTGGCTTTATGGGTGCGAAACCCTGGGTACGTCTATATAAAATTTTGTAATAACTACTGCCCTAGATTTTTTAGAGTGTGCTTCTTTCTGATGTGTTTTTAACTGACTATATATATATATATATATATATATATATATATATATATATATATATACATATATACATACACACACACACACATATATATACACACACACACACATATATATATACATACACACACATACATACATACATACATATATGCACACACACACACGTATGTGTGTGTTTGTGTATGTGTTTTGTCCCCCACTACCGCTTGACGATCGGTATTGGTTTGTTTAATTCCACTTAACTTAACGGCTCGGCAAAAATAACCGATAGAATAAATGTCAGGCTTTAAAAACCCTGCGGTTGATTTGTTCGGCTTAAACCCTTTACGTGGTGTTCCGGCATGGCCGCAGTCAAATGGCTGAAACATGTAAAAGATATTCTTTTCTACTCTAGGCACAAGACCCGAAATGTTTTTTTTTGGGGGGGGGGCGGAGAGGGCCAGTCGGTTAGATCGACTCTAGTACACAACTGGTACTTAATTTATCGACCCCGAAAGGATGAAAGGCAAATTCGACCTCGGCGAATTCGAACTCAGAAAGTAAAAACAGACGAAATACCGCCAAGCATTTCGCCCGGCGTGCTAACGTATCTTATTTCTTTACTGCCCACAAGGGGCTAAACATAGAGGGGACAAACAAGGACAGACAAAGGGATTAAGTCGGATACATCGACCCCAGTGCGTAACTGGTACTTAATTTATCGACCCCGAAAGGATGAAAGGCAAAGTCGACCTCGTCGGAATTTGAACTCAGAACGTAACGGCTAGGCATTTCGCCTGGCGTGCTAACGTTTCTGCCAAGCTCGCCGTCTTAAAAAATAAACGATATTAATTAAAAAGCAAGCAATCTCATGTTTATAATCGCTTTATTACCGACTTGTTTTCATCTTTAGTTCTTCAGATATGATCATGGTCTAGGTATGCTTGATATAAAGCCTTGCTGTCTGAAATTCTTATATCTGTCCGGGACAAGAATGTTAAAACAACTTATTCATTTTACTTTGCTTTGACGCCAGTTACATTAGATTTCGGTAATTTAAACAACTTTCTCGTTATACATACATTTCCATTATGTTTACCGTACACATATAATCATAGGTGTCTGCGCACCCACCCACACACGCACATATGTAAATGAACTCACGTACGTACGCGCGCACTCGCATACACATATTCACACGCCACATATGTAAATAAACTCACTCACGCACGCACGTACACACTCGCACACACATATTCACACACCACATATATAAACTCACGCACGCACACATACATACACACACATAAGCACATGCGTGCACGTACACACATGTAAATACGCTCACGCACGTACGCGCGTGTACGCACACGCACACACTCACACGCACATACACATATACACATTACACACAGATAAGTATATTGAACCAACATCGAAAAAGAAACGATTGCACACTCGAGAACAGACAAGTTATTCGCACTCAGAAGACTACACGCATATTTATGATACTAAATATAAGGTCCAGACAACCACATATTTTCACGTACATCACTGTCGAACAAAAATGAATTTTGATATATACTGCTCGGAATATAACGAAATCATAGTAATTTCTTTAGTGGTTACATGGGCCCGAAGCAGAGAGGGATAGTACAAAAAATGGACATGATATAGTATCGTTGGGACTTTACATGAAATGTGTATAAAAGAGAAATAAGATCAAAGGGTAATGAAAAATTTCCTGGTTACAAGACTTACCAAGAAGGGCAGCTGACATCGGGTGTCAACACAAAGGCGAAACATAGAGAAAAACAGCAAACAAGAAACAGTGGTGAGGGGCTGCATCTAGAAAAAGTGTGAGGATAAAAAATATATAGACGTTAATAAATAGCATTATGAGGCGGAGAGCTGGCAGAATCGTTAGCACATCGGGAGAAATTCTTAGCGGCATTTTGTCTGTCTTTATGTTTTGAGTTCAAATTCCGCTGAGGTTGACTTTGCCTTTTATCCTTTCGGGATCGATAAATTAAGTACTAGTTGCGTACTGAGGTCGATGTAATCGACTGGCCCCTCCCCCAAAATTTCGGGCCTTGTGCCTAGAGTAGAAAAGAATAAATAGCACTATAAAGCGGAGAGCTGGCAGAATCGTTAGCACGCTGGGCGAAAAGCTTAGCAGTATTTCGTCTGTCTTTACGTTCTGAGTTCAAATTCCGAAGAGGTTAACTTTGCCTTTTATCCTTTTGGGGTCGATAAAATAAACACCAGCTGAGCGCTGGAGTTGATGTGATCGACTTAATTACTCCTGGGTATGAGTATAAAAATTGCATTCTTCTACAAGTAAGATCGCGAGTTCAGATTCACGGCCTCCACATCAGATCATGTTTGGTGGAGCATGTTGAGGCAATCCAATCCAATCCAATCCAGTAAATAACACTAATAGTATAGAAGGAAAAATAAAAACAAGTAAAAGCTCTCCAAATGAAAGAGCGATCACAGATTGTTTCGAGCACCTCACACATAATTCTGGATTACATCATACTATTAAAAGTAAGTGCTTTTTCCCAGATCTTGTCGCCTGCCAATAGCCGTGTATTTACTGTAGGTTCATTCAACGACGCCAATTTCGTTGTTATCACCCATCTTTTATAAAATATACAAGAGAATATCCCACATCTTCAAGTGGTACTTGAACAAGTTGACGAGGGATTGTCCTGGGAAGAAAAAAACATGTCCTCAAGCATTTCAAAAGCGTCTAGCAACGCAAAATTTATTCGCCATACCCGCCAGGCAGAAGACGACTAAATAGAGTTCCTTGCTAAATGATGAGGTGCTGCGATCTTCGTGATAAACTTGGCTGATAGACACATCTGTCTCGCAGATGATAAAATCTTATCAAGCGTCATGAACGAAACTCTCCAGTTTTGAGTCATTTTGTGATTACTGCCGATTAAAAATAATAAAATATATGTACTCATGTACTGAGTTCTATTTATCTTGCTTGTTTTATCAAAGCCCCCTCTCCCCCTCTCTCTCACACATAAACACACATACGCTTTATTTGTGGATATTAGCAAGGCAACCAATGGTTTTACATGCAAAAAATTCTCGACAGTCCTTCAAGTGTTGGTCGCTTTGTTAATCCACGAATAAATATTTGTCCACCAAATGCGGTGTTGAGTACTAATTTTCACTTTTCGATACTATCGTGAGTATACATATACACACGCGCGCACATACATACATACATACATACATACATACATCCATCCATCCATCCATCTATCTATCTATCTATCTACGTACGTATATACGTATGTATGTATATATATATATATATATATATGTGCAGGGTGGCCCAAAAGTCACGGGTGGTACCAAAGTCACAAATATATACATGTTAATAATTCATTTATGCTGTTTTAAATTTACAATAATTTAGCACCACGTACAGTTTGAATATATACAGTGGCGGACAGGGTCTAAAAATATTAGTTGCCAGGATATATATATATATATATATATATATATATATATATATATATATATATATATATATATATATATGTATACAAATAATAAATGAGTATATGCATATATACGTACATGTATGTGCATACCTACATCTACCTGTATATATAGATACATATCTGGGTACAGGATGTTGCAAACAAAACGTCGACAAAAAAATAATAACCAGAGTACACAGGCCACATAGAGAACATTTTCCTTCATCAGCTGCCACCATTCTAACACTGGCGTTTCGAAGAGTTAGGGCAGGACGCATCGTTAAAATGGCTCTTCCCACGGACCACAAATTAAATTTGTACCATGGAGGAATGTAGTGGCGGACAGAAAATAAGACAGGAAAACAAGCGGAAAAGGCTATACGGCTAGACGTGAAAAATAATGCGTATATTGAACGCTGTGAAGCAACGAACTGGAAGGAAGCGGGACGAAGTAGGTTCGTATGCGTGCTTGGCGATAGCCAAGGAAGAAAAGAATTAATAGCTGGACACATGTGACCAGCGAGGGGTAAGGAGAAAGAGTGATAGTGGGAGAAAAAAGGGGAGGAAGTAGAAAATAGGTGAGCAACGAGAGACAGGGAGGAAGAGAGAGATATAGTAGTAACAGAAGGAAGAACGAGAGGGGGAAAGATATATATATATATATACAGGAAATATTTGTACGTAGGAGTGAAGAGTCACATTTTGTGAATTAGAAATAAAAAAGCGTAATTAAATCAGGTTTATTAAACTTTTAGTCCCCTCTGTGACTTTTGGGCCACTCTGTAAATGTATATACGTGTAAATGTTTGAACATACACTCACGCGCGCGCGCGCGCACACACACACACAAACACACACATGCAAACCTCGCTTTTCAGTCATTAATGAAATATTTTCTCCAGTTCTGTTTTTGTTATTCAATAATTCATTGATTTGAATATCTTTATAATCCTGGTCACTGCGGGTAAACTAAAATTTCTTTCATCACTCTTCATTTATATTCATCATTTGCGTACTTACCATCGCCTCGAGTTTTCTATTGGACAAAAAGTTTTTGTGCACGACTGGGCGTTTCTAAGAAGTTATTACGTATTTGATGCTCTACTTCGACTGAATCAGCTTGCAGATAGTTTCCTTCGTTTCTTCAAGTTGAAAAAATTCGTTCAGTGTGGACATCGATGTGAGAAGATATAAATCAGTCATAGGCAGCATTGGATTAATCATTAAACAAAATGAGCACGTTGGTTAAGGCATAAAGGGCAGGAAGCACCACAGAAATGGTAAATGGTGTACGGCACAAAAGAAATCACTTTAAAACTTGTTAAAATAATATTCGATATGATGATGGAAATATAATCTCTAAGTGCTCATAATTAGGATCTCATCAATAATTTTGCAATTACAAAAAGTAGGAGAAAACTTTTCAAATATAAATGAAGTGGAAGCATACAAAAATAAGCATTATTTTCTATTTTACGGTTAGTTTTATTTTGAGTACCAAAATCTTTTAAGTGATTAGGGTCTCTATGCGTCTTAATCAAGCCCTGGGCATAGGTAACCTTTTTCGAGAAAGGGGCTGCATGAGACATGGTTCATCATCAGATGGGCCACACTGTGAATAAATTCAAGGTAACTTTTCGTCAGGCGTGCCATTCAGAAAGCGGCAGGTTGCTCATAACTGATAAAGAACTTACCTTTTGGTTTGTAAAAAGCACCTCAGTTTTACCAAATAGTCTAAGATAACGTTCTTCACTATGACTTTTCATCTCAGGAATGAGTATTGATTATTGCTTTGACAATCTCACACTCTTCGTATAATTCGTCCATATCAATATCTTGAAGGTTACATGTTTAACTGCGTCTCAGAGTTCTCCAAAATTTATGACCATTGTTTAAGCTAAGTTTCGGTGATTTCTTATGAAAGCTGTTTCCAGAGAAATCATATCTATCGCTTAAGTAGTTTATGGCTATTTCATAGACAACGATAAAAATCTGTTTCTCATTCCTTAGCTACATCAGGTGAAAACTAACTAAAGTTTGCTGCTCACTGCAAAACTATACACGCACACAGAAGTAAAATTCGCTTTTCAGTTCAGCCATTAGTTTAAATACTGAAATTAAGCTGAATGGCTTGGCTGCTAGTTTTTCAATAGCGTCTGAGAGCAATTTAAGCGCGAGTAACTCAGGCAAAAGAAATAAATCTTCGATAATTCACAAGTATTTCCTTTATTCCCAAAGTACTCTCACAGTACAATAGGGCATTCTTCCTCGCGTACATTCGGAAAATGACCTTCTAAAACTTCTCTGTACTAAAGTATTCTGTCAATAGTTGGTAAAAAGAGCCATCTAGTTACAGCAAAGCATATTAGACTACAACTATCAACATCGATGAATTCACAGAATTTCTTTGAATGTGCTGTGCTTTTAGCTGAGATGCTGATATGATTGTACACTTTGAACATAGCGTTTTCAACATAAAATATCAATTTTCCTGCAACAAATTTTGTTACATTATTGGTTCGATAATCTCATACTCATTGCATAATTTATCTATATGAATAACTTGAAGGTTACAGGTTTAACTGCGTCTCAGAATTCTCCGAAGGTTACAGGTTTAACTGCGTCTCAAAATTCTCCAAAATTTATGGCCCTTTTTTCATCCATATCAATATCATGAAAGTCACAGGTTTAACTGATTCTCAGAATTCGTACTAGAAAATTTTGCAAGAATAACGTTTAATGTTCAATAAACATTGTTATGATTTTCATAGTTTACACCTGCATTGTACACTATGTGTATGCAGAAGACATTTTATTCAGATCCAGACCAGATGTTTCAAGTATCATTAGCAGTTGATTTACAATTTTCTCGGATGATTCATTGTTGTTACTGTAAAAATTAAATAATACACACTACGCTCGCTTCTCAAAATTAAAATGTCTAAGAATTATTAGGAAACACTTTGTTGCACGTTTGTTTGAAGAACCAGTTGCTGCTAAAAAAGGGCAAACGATGTTCTTTAATAATTTCCACATGTATTTGTATAAAATATGACAAAATATCTTTACATAGAACTTTTGCTTTAGTATTCTCACAAGTTACATTTTTCCATTTTCGACGAGGTATTTTATATTTGTTTGTCAACTTTTACTCCACAATCAACATTTCTTTATGATTGATGATACTTCACAGCATGAACTCTACAGTTCTACAGTTCTAATTTTGTCCTCGAGTTAGCTGAGTGGTAGAGAAGAATGATGACAAAGATGAAATATCAATAA
Source organism: Octopus bimaculoides (assembly GCF_046866305.1). NCBI lineage: Eukaryota > Metazoa > Mollusca > Cephalopoda > Octopoda > Octopodidae > Octopus > Octopus bimaculoides. Next base: position 43,288,091 of record NC_142935.1, on the reverse strand, counting down.
CATGAATATTAACTTAATATTTATTTGTGTCGTGTGGCGTTCAGCTGTACTTTTAACCTCACTGGTAATTTCCACGTTACAACAGAATTGCGCACAAAGATCATGTTAGTTATATTTTCTATGTTTAGCAATAAATCCAAATTCTTTAACCCGGAAATGAAATTTAATCAAATTCATTAACCCACAAATTAAATGTGATCCTTCTTATTGGCAGTTTTAAGACAGGATATAAAAAAAGAAACACTGTGCAGTATAGCTATGGGCAGACTTCTCTCTAGTTCGTATTGATTCGACACCATGACTGGTACAATAGGAAAGCGGCAATTTGATGGAACCCCCCCCCCCCCCACCATATAAAATACTATGCATATGAGAACACGGTTACATCAGCATTGATTAAAATTTGATTTTATAATAAAATTCAAATATGAGCTATTGTTCATAAGTGTGTTTGGCTTTACACAAAAATATTTGAATTGACCTTCTTAAGTTCAGCTTATGTCCTACAACCTTTGTGCTACAGAATCTCAGTTCTGATTCGGCGATTGTCCTTTTTTGTCCCTTCAACAACCAACCATTTAGTCAAACTTTTCAGTATAACACCGAACGATCTTAGAATTTATTGCCAGCCAATATAAACCTGTCATTTGATTATATATTACCATTTATTATATATTACATATAGTTTCGTAAGAAACTCGAGTCCGTGCGTATCACGTGATCAAGATGGGAAGGATGACTTCCCTTTGCAAATACCGACAGGGCACAGATGTGTGTCAATAGCCAGCTGGAGGAGATGTTCTCCTGGGGCTAAAAGCAACAGTAACATTCACACTTAGGGTTTAGCCGCATTTAAGTGGCAAATATACTTCACGTTGTCGTGCAGTTACTGTTTATACCTCGTTCAGAGATTTAACAAAAAAACATTTATTTTTCAGAATACTTTAAGACAAATAACTAATTATTATCTTTTGGTTGTATCAAACAATTCTATGATTTTTTGGGGGTTCTATACTATACTCTTCTTTTTGTATGGAATTGTGAATAAATTTGACTATTATTATTATTATTAATAATAATAATAATAATAATAATAATAATAATAATAATAATAATAATAATAAATGTTTTGGTGCTCCGACATAAGTTTTCAGCTGTGAAAAACTGGAAGAAAAACATGACACATCTTCAGGCTAGCCAAACAAGCACATCACCCCCATGGTCGAAGAACAAGATGACCGGTCACATGACGTTAGATTCCGAACCAGAAATTCAAGGAAACAAATGATTTTATACCCAGTAGGCTAAGATTGATCTGTCACACCATTAAATAACCTTGTAAAGTACTCAACATAGGACAAAATCCTGAGAGATTGTCATCTATAATAATAAATGTGAAATTCTGTCTGGTCGTCCGGGACCCCTGTATCTCAGTCTACAATTGCTTTACATAGACATATTATACCTTTTTGGAATCAGGATGAGCCCAGAATTGAAAATCTGCCCTTCACTTGGTTCTTGAACATCTAGCATTGGGATCAGGTCTGGATGAAGATTTGTTGTATGCTAACAGTAGAAAATTCCAATTTTAAAAGAAATCCCAAAATTTATGAACTTATAACGTTTTCATTTAAATTGAATTTAAAGTAATACCATATTGGTAGGGTACCGATAAATGCTTTATTATTACTTTTTTTAGTTTTGGTCCGCAGGCCCAATTAACCCCCGCAGGAGCTAGCTTAAAAATCCGCACGGAGTGCGGTTTTTAAGCTAGTAAATAATAAATTCAGCAGATGTCAGAATTTGTCTTAATCGAGTGTAATAAACGAAAGGGTCGAGCGAAAATTTACGAATAATTGTAAATATTTCGGGACTGTAACTTAAGTCTCTTGTTGGGTGGGGGATGAGAGAGAAAAAACACTGGGAGAATAAGACATATCATATTGAATATAAAATATGAGTATACTGTCTCATAAAGTACTCCAGCAACAATATATTGTTTCAGTGCACAGACCTTCACACACACACACACACACACACACACACACACACACACACACACACACACGTATGGATAAGCTTATATGTTTACGTATATATGTACTTATGTATATATACGTGTACATATATATATATATATATATATATATATATATATATATATATATATATATATATATATATATATATATATATATATATATATTTATATATATATATATATACCCATACACGCACATATATGCATATACATATGTGTGTGTATATATATATATATAAGTATGCGTGCGTGTCGGAACACGCACAGGTATATAATTAGCAACACAACCTAGACAAAATTCTCAGACTTCATATTTATATATAAATCATATACTTTTTCTTTGATTACAGATCATTGACTTCATTGTGATCGCTTAACGTACTAGACAGAGAACTTTGTTCTCAATTAAGTCAACCATGGTGTGAGCCGTATTACACTGTCAGTCACACAACTTTCTCATACACCCAACAAACCTCAATTTCAGCCATTACTCTTTAGAATTATCGCTCATCGGGCGCCATTTTCTTTCTTTTCTTTTCGGCTTTCTTTCTTTTCTTTTTCCTTTCTTTCTGTTTTTTTCTTTTATTTTCCCGTTTTTAGTCATATGCTTCTCTTTCTCTTACACTGCGCAATAAAAATTTAAATTACACAATACCATATCTAAGATCTATATTCTTATGCGTGCGTGTGTGTATACATATATGCATTATATATATATACGTGTGTGTGTGTATATTAATATATACATACATATATTTATTTGTATGTATATGTGTGTGCGTGTGTGTGTGCATACACATAGACATATAGATTTGGGTGTATGCATACATGTATGTGTGCGGGTGTGTTTATGTCAATTTTAGATTGATAAGACTCATGCTTTGTGTCTATGGACCCTGAGAAATAGCTGCGCAAATCATTAACTTTCAGTTTACAAATATATATACTCTATATGATATATTGACAACTTTTGTTTCATTTCCACGCGCACACACACACACACACACACACACATACACACACACACACACACACACACACACACATCTATGCAGATATATAATATACACATAAACATAGTATTAATAAAATACAAAGCACATATTTGGCATTGGAAGCTTCATAAAACATACACGCGTTTTGTTAAATCAACTGACATGATTACATTATTATGTAATCTTATGAAATCATCACAGGTTTTTGAAAAAATACTAAATATGTTTTCTATATTTTACTTATACTATTATGTGGCTTGTATTCCACACATTAGTTTATCCATTAGTTTGATGACCTACGTTTAAACGAATGGACTTTAGGATGTACTACTGAACCAGGAGTTATGACTTCGTGTCGCTCTTTAGAACGTATACACAGGCGCACGCACACACACATACACGCACACTCATGCTTACATGTGTAGATACATGTGTGAACGGAGATTCAAGTATTTTGCTTCGTTCTAATGATGTACCTCTCCCGGGTCCGATTCCATTGCGTGTCTTCTACTATAACATCGGATTAATTGATCCGATGCCTTGTCATAAAAATGTATGGAAGTCTGTGAGGTGTGTTTTACCTGTAGTTTAAAAGATTAACCATATTGCATATTGTGCCATGCTTATTTAACCTATCATATTAGATGCACACAAAGATGCTGATTACTCTTCTATTGTAACGTTAATTTAAGGTATAAGGAATTCAGTTACACGAACAACTGAATGCTCATCGTCGAAAATGACGGAGGAGCAATCATCATCAGCTTAATCATCAAACTCATCATCTGGTCGTCATGGAAATCGTCGTGTAAGTATGCGTGTCACTTAGAAGAGGATAGGATGTCATGAAACACGAATATTTTCATGAAACCATGAATATATACATTAATGTGCATATAATAACGGTTTCAAATTTTGGAACAAGGTCGGCACTTTTTGAGGAGAGGAGAAGTCGATTTCATTGACCTCAGTACTTGACTGGTACTTATTTTATCAACCCTGAAAAGAATGAAAGGTAAAGTCGACCTCAGCGAAATTTGAACTCAGAACGGGAAATTGGTAGTTGATTACATCGACTCCAGTGCTTAACTGGTACTTATTTTATCGACCCGGAAAGGATGAAAGGCAAAGTCGACCTCCGCGAAATTTGAACTCAGAACGTTGTTGGCACTCCGTCGCTTCCGACGTCGAGGGTTCCAGTTGATCCGATCAACGGAACAACCTGCTCGTGAAATTAACGTGCAAGTGGCTGAGCACTCCACAGACACGTGTACCTTTAACGTAGTTCTCAGGGATATTCAGCGTGACACAGTGTGACAAGGCTGACCCTTTGAATTACAGGCACAACAGAAACAAGAAGTAAGAGTGAGAGAAAGTTTTGGTGAAAGAGTACAGCAAGGTTTGCCACTATCCCCTGCCGGAGCCTCGTGGAGCTTTAGGTGTTTTCGCTCAATAAACACTCACAACGCCCGGACTGGGAATCGAAACTGCGATCCTATGACCGCAAGTCCGCTGCCCTAACCACTGGGCCATTGCGCCTCCACACTCAGAACGTAAAGAGAGACGAAATGCTGCTAAGCATTTTGCCTGGTGCTATAACGATTCTGCCAGCTCACCACCCTTAACGTGCATATAATAATAAACATATATACATATCAATAAACGATCATATATGTGTAGTCACATAGACATAAAGGCATATACAGAAACATAGACACACACAAACGTCCATATACATTGGCTTTAAGGTTTTACAACAAAGTAGACGAAAAAGCTGCTCTGAGAGAATAAGGTAAGTTTGGATAGCTCCATTAAAAAAAAATTCACACGAAACAACACACACACCCGCACTCACACTCATACACACATAAACAGGCAGGAAATTTTGCAAAATAACAGTGATTCATGCGTACATGGAGACCACCCCACCCTGCAACTCAGTCTGCAAACTCGCCACTTCCCACATTTTTCTTGTGCACTCGACAGAAGATCTTTACTTTAGAAATAATACAGTTAACCAAATCTCCATTTCCATTTTTTTGCGTTTTTTGTCCTCCGTTATCTGTTCATCAGTTATATATATATATATATATATATATATATATATATATATATATATATATATATATATATATATATATATATATATATTTATATATTGTCGCAGTGGACGAATTATACCCATGATGTTGCTGATGACAATGACGATGATGATGATGAAGTTGAAGATGATGTTAATAATAATGATAATAATAATAATAATAACAATAATAATAATAATAATAATAATAATAATACTACTAATAATAATAATGATAATAATAATAATAATAATGACGACGACGATGATGATTGTGTTGAGGTTCAGACTTAATTCAAGAAATTTTAGAAATGCGATCAGCACTTGTAGATTTGCCGTCGGAAATGAAATAGATACATTTGATAGAAAACGGGAAAAAAATCTGACTCTACATGGAGCGCTCCACTCACATGCAGATGTCAGTAGTTTATATACGAAGCAAAATAATGGACAAAGTAGACTTAATAATGTTTTTGATTGTGTGAAGGATAAACATAAGTTTAGTCAAATACATGTTATAACAGAACTAGGATTTACTCATGTTGAAATTGAAGAGAAGAAAGCTTACTAAGGAAGCTGACTAATTTGTGACAAAAAGAAATAGTTACATGGGTAGTTCACAGAAACATCAAGAATGTGAAAAATCGTAAGTCATTGAGGGGATGGTTTTGGAGTAGAGATGTAAAAATATGAAGAGGTTGTTGGTAGCTACTCAAGATGAAGCTCTAAATACTAATTTAGTGGGTAAAGGTAATTACCACTGCTTCGTTGAACCGGTGTTATCTTTATATGATCAATACTTTCTAATGAGCGGAAAATATTAGTCATATTGTAACAGAATGCAAAATATTGTCTCAGAAACAATACAGACTATTCTTTGATGAGGTTTTGATCACGTTGTGAAATATATGGATATAACACGTGGAACCATAAATTCTACGAGATTTGATACCCAAACAAGTAGAAAGAATAAGTAAACGCCTGAAATCAGATTTAGACCAACTACGGATATTAAGCTAGGAAATTCTTACATTCTCTCGATTTCCTGTAATTTAGACCGCCTCATGGTCTCAGCAAATAAAATGGAAAAGGCGTTGCTCCGGACATACAATAAGAGAAGGTTTCATTGAAGACGTTACAATTCTTTCAGAAAATATTGATTTTACGCTTCAAAGTGCTATGATTTCCATAGTTTACATTTGCACTCTACAATATATGTACGCAGAAGACATTTTATTCAGATCTAGACCAGATGTTTCAAATTTCATTACGAGTTGATTTATCATTTTTTCGGATGATTCATTGTTGTTACTGTAAAAATAAAATAAAACAACTTTCTCAAAATTAAAATGTCTCATAATTATTAGGAAACACTTTGTTGCACGTTTGTTTGAGAAATCTTCAAGCATTTCCTTCGAAGATCTTCATCCAAACATCTTCAAACATTTTTAACAAGCATTTTCATCAAATAATTTCATCAAACATTTTCATCGAACATTTTTATCAAACACCTTCATCAAAATTGTTTGATAAAGATGATTGATGGAAGTTTGATGAAAATATTTTCCCCAAACCAAACATTTCCATCAAATATTACCATCAAACATCTTCATTCAAACGTCTTCAAACACTTTGCCAAACATCTTCAAATGTTTTCATCAAACATCAAACATCGTCATCAAGTATTTTCGTCAAACATCTTCAAACATTTTCATGAAACATCATCGTCAAATGTCATGTTAACACCGAACAATTTCAAGCATCAAATGTTTTTGCCAAAGATCTTCAAGTGTTTTCATCAAACATTTTTAACAAACATCTTCATGAAACGTTTTTGATAAAGATCATTGATGGATGCTTGATGAAAATATTTTCCCCAAACCAAACATTTTCATGAAACATTATCATCAAACATCTTCCTTCAAACGTCTTCAAAGATCTTCATGAAACATCTTCATTAGTACAAAAAATTCATGAAATAATTTTAACATCGTCATCAAACATTTTCATCAAACATCATCGTCAAATGTCAGGAAACACCGAACACTTTGAACGAATAAATGTTTTTCCAAACATTTTAACCCTGAAACCCGGGTCCGTTCGTGCTACGATCGAGATGAGAGGGGTAACTGCCCTTGGCAAAACAAACAGGACACAGTAGTGTGTCGATAAGCCAGCTGGAGGAGATGTCCTCCTGGGGCTAAAGCAACAGTAACATCCACCCCTAGGGGTCAGCCACACTTAAGTGGCAATACACTTCACTTTATCGTGCAGTTACTGTTAATACTTCATTTAGAGAATTAACATTGCTTGTTTTCACTTTTTCGATATCAGTGAAGAATTTTACTGGAAAAATATACATAAGGTTGCCAAGAATGTATACCTCTCATCAAAGGTCGGTAGCTATCGGACGCTGACGAAGGGAAATAACCCTGAAACCCGGGTCCGTTCGTGCTACGATCGAGATGAGAGGGGTAACTTCCCTTGGCAAAACAAAAAGGACACAGTAGTGTGTCGATAAGCCAGCTGGAGGAGATGTCCTCCTGGGGCTAAAGCAACAGTAACATCCACCCCTAGGGGTCAGCCACACTTAAGTGGCAATACACTTCACTTTATCGTGCAGTTACTGTTAATACTTCATTTAGAGAATTAACATTGATTTTTATTAAACATCTTCATCAAACGTGTTTGATGAAGATGATTGATGGATGTTTGATGAAAATATTTTCCCCAAACTAAACATTTTCATCAAATATTACCATCAAACGTCTTCATTCAAACGTCTTCAAACCTCTTCGTCATGAACGTCATCGAACATTTTCATCAAACATCCTCAATCATTTTCATTAAACATCATAGTTAAATGTCACTAAGCACCGACATACATCAAACGTCTTCACTTTGAAGCATCAAATGTTTTTGCCAAACATCTTCAAATATATTTATCAAACATCAAACATCATTATCAAACATTTTCGTCACACATCTTCAAACATTTTCATCAAACATCATCGTCAATGTCATGAAACACCGACATCCATCGGACATCTTCATGAAACACTTTGAAGCATCAAATGTTTTTGCCAAACTTCTATTTGTTCGGTATTAAGGTGGTTGGGAATGTATTTGCAATATGTGAATCTGTTGCACGTAGCTTACAGGGTTCAGACACAACAACCGGTGACTGCTTGAAGCTGATCGAGAAGTTGGAGAACTCTCTTTCAAAAATGAGAAGTGAAAAAGTTTTTGAAAACTATTTCGGCGAAATATCCACTGTTGACTTTGAGAAAATGTTTAACACATTTCGTTTCAAGAACACACTGCTGCGCTTCAGATATTCAACTGCTAAAGAAAGTGCTCTCTTTGTCATCGATGACTGGCATCGGCAATTTTTCGACATCGTTGATGCCTTCGAAAATGACTTGGATTGCTGCTTTCAGCAAAAGGGAATGTGCATATGCTCTGAGCGAGAGGATTTGCAGTTATCCACGGTCAGCTGTGGGACATTTGAGCTTGCAAATACATACCTGCCTTTTTCATTTTACTTGCCCTCCCTGTCATTACAAACCAAACTCCTTACAGGTCTGTGGACGGAAAAAGAAGTTTTGCCCAAATAATTAATTGTATGACATTGTTGAAAATGGAGAGCTTCTGATGCTGTTATTCGTTCTCCTAAATGCTGATGCTAATGCAGCTTATTTTGTCTCGTTTTGGTAATAAAACTATCCACGAGGATGTGCAAAGCATTTTTATTGCACAAGTTTTTATGCACATGCATTATGGCACAGTGTGTTAGACAGTGCTGCATCATTGTGGTACGGATCTAGGTCTTCAAACGGTGAAGTGCACTGAACGTTCTCTCGCTTGTAGCTTATTCTATCTTTGTATAAATTGAGAGAACGTTCAGCGCCTGTCACCGTTTGAAGACCTGGTTTCGTACCACAATAATGCAGCAGCGCCTAACACACTGTGCTATAATGCATGCACATAAAATCTTGTGCAAGTAAAAGCTTTGCACATATTCATGGAAAATTTCATTGCCAAAACGATCGAGCGTAGAAAATGTTTTGAAAAAATTTGTAGCACTTTTACATATGTACAAGAGTGGACTGAAAAGTTCACAGGCTGACAATGAAAGAGAGATGCGAGAGTTGAGGAATCTTGCTTGCAGTAATTTCAAGAGTTCTTAGTAATAACTGCATTATTTATTTCCCGGTAAACTGACGTCTGATTATTCAGAGAAACTTCAAATGTAAGTGTTAGCAGCTTCTCTTGAAAATCGACGAAATTTGGTGTCATGCCGTAATCAAATACCTTCAGAAAAAGGGTCTAGCTCTCAAGAACATTCATGCCAACATGGTTGATACATTAGGGGATGACGCTCTAACTTTATCAACAGTGTAAAAGTGGCAGATGAATTTAGAAGGAGAAGAGTTTAGAGAAGATCCATGGTCTGGAGTCCTGCAGCTACCACCACCGTGGAAAACATTGATCGTGTTCACCACATGGTGATGGATGACAGGCGATTTACTATAAAGCAAATAATCAATGTTATTAGCATATCTCATGAGAGAGTGGAGAATATTCTGCACAATGAACTTAGCATGACGAAGGTTTCTGCTTGGTGGGTGCCACGTCTTCTGACACTTGGTCAAAAGCGCATCAGACTAGTCATATGATGGGAATGCCTGACATAGTTTGGTGTAGACCCAGCTTGTTTCCTTGAACGTTTCCTAAACTAGGATGTATGTTGGCTTCATCGCTTAGATCTAGAAACAAAGAGGCAATCCATGCAGTGGAAACAGTCCTCTTCACCTGCTCTAAAAAAGCAAGGTCGTTTCATCTGCAGGGAAGGTGATGGTCTCAGTGTTTTGAAATGCAAAAGGTATTATGTTTGATTATCTTCAAAATGATAACACCATCAGTGGAGAGATCTATGCCAACTTGCTAAGGCAGTTACGAAAGGATATCAAGACCAACACCCAGAAAAAATGATGAAGGGGGTCTTGTTTCATTAGGACAATGCTTCAGCACACAGTTCTTTGGTTTCAATGGTTGCTTGCGTGGCTGCTTTGAACTGGTTGATCACCCTCCCCTATTTTAGTGATTTGGTTCCATCTGACCATCATCGGTTTCTCAACACGAAAAAGCACTTGATTGGGCACCAGTAACGCTGTGATGATGACGTCTTATCTTCCATTGATGACCATTTTGGGCAACAGGATAGCTTCTTCACCAATGTGATCCAAGCACTGCAGCACTAATGGAAGTTAGACAGTAATAGGAACTATGTTAGAAAATAAACTTCATTTGGTCACATTCCATAAGGATGTCTTGCTCAGCCTATGAACATTTCAGCCGCCTCTCATGATAATAAAAATTATTATTATACCTGCATTTGTACTGATATTAACACTGAAAAAAATCCACTTTTTTCGTTAAAAATTTGGACCTGGATTTGCACACTCTAAGCAAATTTCGTTCCCGGAACACTGAACGTAGGTACTGTACCTGTACTTATATCTAATTAGCATTCTAAAATAATAGTTTGGTTAAGCATATTAAAGTGCATATTTTCACCTCGAGTATTTTAATTTGCATAAACAAGATTCTATTTTGTGTCCTAATTAGATTACTTAATATATCAGTACTCTGGACTAAATAATATTTTGGGCTTATTCATTGAGTTCTTTATATAAATCCTTTACACATGAAATATTTCTTGTTATCGTGAGAAACTTTTTATTTCAGTGTGTGTGGGTGTTTGTGTGTTTGTTTGTGTGTGAGTGTGCGCGCGAGCGTGCGTACCTGCATGTGTATGCGAGTATGGTTTATATATATATATATATTAATGAGGGTAGAAATTGATATTGATCAATTAAAACCAGTAGTCTAGCATATTAAAAAAATCCGAAGATTAAAATTATATTACATACAAAAATAAGAGGAATGACCAGCAAAAGTGGACTCCTATATGCTAGAAATAGATGCCGAATCATGATTCGGGCTGAGCATAATTCGGCATCTATTTCTATCATATAGGAGTCCACTTTTGCTGGTCATTCCTCTTATTTTTGTATATATATATATATATATATATATATATATACAGGGTGCGTAAGGTATTTGAGGACATACAGTTTGGGGGGTCATTGTTGCATTTTTTGCTAACTCTGTATAATCTTTGTTTCAGAAAATAATAATGGCAGACCCTCAGCTTACTCAAGAAATGAAGAGGCATGCTGTTATTTTGGTTATAAAGGCTGAGCATAGCTATTTAGAAATACCTCGAATTTTAAAAGTTGCCAGATCTTTCGTCTACAAAGTTTGTAAGGGGCTAGAGACTGAAGATGGAAACGTATCAAAGCATAAAAAGCATTCTAAACACACTAAAATCATCAGAACACCTGAATTTATCCAGCAAGTTCAACAGACCATTGATTACAATCCCAGAAAGTCCATGAGGTCAATTGCAAAAGATTTCCATGTGTCAGAAATGTTGTCCACGAAAACATCAGATATAAATCTTATATGATGAGAAAAGGTCAATTTGTCAGAAAAAGCAAAAGAAATTCACTACATCAGATCTAAAAGGCTCTTAAACAAACTGAAAACTCCAGCAGAAGATTTGATTTGGTTTTTCTCAAACGAGAAAAACTTCAACCAATATCAAAAAGTTAACAGAAGAAATGACAGATGGTTATGTGCAGACCCTTCTGAAGTTCCAAGTGCTATGCATACAGAATTTCCTGCAACTATCATGGTTTTAGGGGTTGTCAGCAGTGAAAGATATGTGATGCCTCCTTACTTCTTTCCACAAGGCCTTAGAGTTAACTCTACCGCCTACATTGAGGTCCTGGATATAATTGTTAAGCCATGGACAAACAGTATATGCAATAGAAGGCCATATGAGTTTCAGTACTACCCTGCACTATCACACATGGCTCTAGTAACACAGGAATGGTTGGCTGAAAATTTTATGATCACATAACCCCTAACATTTGGCCTCCTAATTCCCCAGATCTCGATCCATTGGACTATTACATGTGACGCGTCAATGAACACGTCCATAACACTAAAGATTCTATGAAAGGTGCCATAGTAATGTCCAAAATGAAACAGGACCACTTGATTCGAGTATGTAGATGATTAAGATCTCATACAGAAGCGGTTGTTGAAGCTGAAGGTGGCTTTATTGAATAACATTTTTTAATAAACATAAATCTGTCCTCAAATATCTTACACACCCTGCATATATATATATATATATATATATATATATATATATATATATATATATATATAATACATATCAATTAACTTTTTCCCAACGACCACTTTAATCTTTATGCTGTCCAGCACCGTTGACTGCTTACTGTTCGCCAATGGATCAATATATTCCTGAAAAAGGGAGGCACAAAGAATCGTCAGATTTAGTCCAAATACTCTATCTATCTATCTATCTATCTATCTATCTATCTATCTATCTATCTATCTATCTATCTATGTTTATATATTTTTATTCTTTTATTCTTTTATTCTTTTACTTTAGTCATTTAACTGCGGTCATGCAGTAGACACGCATATATTCGTATATAAATTCACACGCGCACGCGCACACACACACACACACACACACACACACACACACACACACACACACACACACACACACACGCACACACATATATAATGATATCAACGAAGATGGTGGGGATGGTGGAAATGCTGGTGTTCGTGCTGTTGCCGGTGCTGCTAGCGATGGTGGTGGTATGAAGAGGATGATGATGGTTATAAAAGAAGAAGGAGGAGGAAGAGGAAGAGGAAGAGGAAGAGAAGAAAATGTTGATGATGATGGTGATGATGGCGGTGATAATGATGATGACGACGATGATGATGATGACGACTACGATGACGACGATGGTGATGATGATGATGATGATGATAAAGAACAAGCTTTACAAAAACACCGCATTGAAAGAATTGTTATGAAAACAGAACTGGGAAATCGAAACCAAATAGACTGAGGCTATCCATAGCAGTTATATGGCGTGTAGTCATTTGTGCGTGTGTGTGTGAGTGTGTGTATGTATGTGTGTGTGTGTGTGTGTGTGTGTGTGTGTATGTACGTGTGGCGAGAAGTGTACATTACCTGTATCTGTGTGTATGTATACATCTAGGTATGTGAGTATGCAATTGTGTATATGTGCATTTATAACAGCGTATGTGTATGAGGTCATATATATATACATATGTACGAGTGTATGTGTGCACTTATGCGAGAGATTGTGTATGTGCGAGCAGCTCAGTTCTACGAACCTGTGTGTTTGTATGCATGAGTGTGTGTGTGTGTGTGCGTGTGTTTGGCTTGGTGGTTGGGTGTGTGTGTTAAATAGTTCGCTCTTTAATGGTTAAAAACTAATAAAGAAAATAAAGAACTAACAAAAAAATTCAACTGTAAGTGAACGAACAATCACATTCTGAGCAGACAAAAGCACACACACACACCTACGCGCATACACATACGCATATGCACATACACATAGACACACACACATACTGACATACACACAGGCACTCACACACACACATGCAAAGAAAAAAAATATATGGATTAATCGATACATGTTTACACAAATATACAAACGACATGTATACAGTTATGCACAATTATCATTCTATCTTTCTACTTTTGTACATCTCTCTCTCTCTCTCTCTCTCTCTCTCTCTCTCTCTCTCTCTCTCTCTCTCACTCACACACACACACACACACAAGAGGGGGTGCTGAAAAGTTTCTAGCTTTGGGTAAAAGAAAATAAAGGAGCATCAGTTAATTATTGATTTTATTCAATATATTCCGCTCCCAGATTCACACACTGCGGCGGTCCTTCAGTTTTTCTAAGCCCTGTAAAAGATCTCGGAAGGTTGGGCCTTCCGCGATACCCTTAAATCCAGGAACGTTTCAGCAGCCCCTCGTATATACGTACTCCTATATCGCATGCACACAGGTATGTGTATTCATATACCCATATATGTGTGTATGCGATGTAGGTGTGTGTATACATGTAAGAGCGAGCGAGCGAGAGAGAGAGAGAGAGAGGGAAGGAGGGGGGAAAAGATGTTTACAGAAGTAGACAGATAAATATAAATATTGGGTCTATATAACCACAAAAATTTTAGTTGGCATGGAAACAACAAATATAGAAATATAGTTTTAGATGCAGGCGCATATAAACTCCTTACGAGATACATAAAACACATATGCACACACGCTCTGTCTCTCTCTCTCTCTCTCTCTCTCTCTCTCTCTCTCTCTCTCTCTCTCTCTTTCTCTTTCTCTCTCTCTTTCTCTCTCTCTATCTCTCTTTCTCTCTCTCTCTCTCTCTCTCTCTCTCTCTCTCTCACACACACACACGCACGCACACACTCGGAGAGGAATATATTCATACATATTTATAGTTATGTACGTTGTTATATCTTGGGAGGGTCATTTTTACCTATATGAAACACTCGCACTGGTTATATTTCACATTTTGCTTTTAATAGTGAACTAGTTAACCAATCAACTATTCAAATGCTTGAGTCAATCAATAAATCTATCAACAAATCTATCAATCATTGGACCAGTCGATCAACTAGTTTGTCGCTGATGGCGATCTCATCGTTGATATCCTATCGATACTCCAGGAGTGTTTCGTTCTATCCTAAATCCTTTCATTATTTACATTATTTATATTTGACGGATATTTGTCCTTATCTTGCTTGTTGTTAACACAACGTTTCGGCTGATATACCCTCCAGCCTTCATCAGGTGTCTTGGAGAAATTTTGAACCTGAGTTCTCATTCCTAATGTATTTTTGATGTTATTGTTGTTGTTATTATAATAATAATAATAATTATTATTATCATTATTATTATTATTAAGGTCACTGCCTGGAATCGAACTCGGAATATTGGGGTTAGTAGCCCGCGCTCTTAACCACTACGCCATATGCCCACGGGTATATGGCGTAGTGGTTAAGACACCTGAGGAAGGCTGGAGGGTATATCAGCCGAAACGTCGTGTTAACAACTAACAAGATGAGGACGAATATCCGTCAAATATAAATAATGTAAATAATGTACGTAATTCCTCATCTCTTAAATATAGAACCTAAATCCTTTGAACTGTATATTTACACATTTAGGCACATGTATGCGTTTGTGTACAATGATGAGTGTGCGAGGGAGCCTACTTGTGATTCATTAATCATCTTTTACATATTTAGTGTCAGTTTGGACATTTCAGTGTGTGTGAGTGTAGTATGCACTCATATACATACTACATGCATATGTGCATACTATAAATAAACACAAACTTATGTGTGTGTGTACGTGTGCTTATGTACAAGAATATTCAAACGTTTACACACACACACACACACACGCGTACAGGTTTACATACATATTTGTGTTTGTGTGTACGTGTGGTATATACGAATACCACACACACGCGCGCACACACAGACACACACACTCACACACGTGTGGTAAGAAGCTTGCTTTCCAACCACATGGTTCCGGATACAGTCCCACTGCGTGTCACCTTGGGCAAGTGTCTTCTGCTATATCCTCGGGCCAATTAAAGCCTTATGAGTGTATTTGGTAGACGGAAACTGAAAGAAGCCCGTCGCATCTATCTATCTATCTATCTATCTATCTATCTATCTATCTATCTATCTATCTATCTATCTAGGTCGTCCTTCAGGACGCCCCGAGAGTTTTGGGTTGCGCATACTATAGGAGTCACAGGGCGCTGCTCCATGTGGCATCACAGTTTCCATCAAACTAGGAATATTAGGGTCTCATCCATTGTCTTGTATTCAAAATCCTCTGCATGACATTCTGTTAGTTCAAAGCAACGGATCTGATCTGTTAGGTCTTACCGGATAACTAAATCTCCTCCCTGCTGCCGAGGTTTATTCCTCTATTGGTTAAGGTTTTGTCTGTCTCCTATCCTTCGACCTGTCTGGCCTGGTAAGCTGCCTGAAAATTTCTGTCCCTCTAGCATTGCTGTCTGGGTCATTGGAGTACTTCACCGCAACGAGGTACTTGTTGAATTAGCCGTTGACTACACCTTTGACGGGTCTTATTTTCCATCCCGCAGGGATGTCCAAGAATCACCCTCCTCACCAAGCAAACTTGATGGGGTTGTCAGTTTAGTCGCCGACGACCCGACCATGTGACAGGTTGTACTAGGTTACATGTTACCAGTAGCGCTAAAGAGCTGACATTCATATATACAAACATATACATTCGTACATACATACATACATACATATATACATACATACATACATACATACATACACACACACACACATGTATATGTATATACATATATATATATATATATATATATATATATATATATATATATATATATATATATATATATATATATATATATATATATATATATAAATTTGTGTGTTTGTCCTCCCACCATCGTTTGACAACCGATGTTGGTGTTTACGTCTCTGTTATCTTGCGGTTCGGGATAAAAGACCGATAGAATAAGTACTAGGCTTACGAAAAATAACTCCTGGGGTCGATTTGTTCGACTAAAGGCGGTGCTCCAGCATGGCCGCAGTCAACTGACTGAAACCAGTAAAAGAATAAAAGAATATATATATATATATATATATGTTTGTGTGTGCGTGTGTGTGTGTGTGTGTGTGTGTGCATAAAAGCACACAGGTACATACACACATGCACACACACACATACACGCACACACATACACGCACACACTAGATATGTTTTCTGTCTTTACCACATAACGCAGTTGTTCGACAAATACAAGAAGCCTTGCATATAACAGAAAAAACGACCGATGCTTAATAGAAAATACGAAAGAAACAGCAATGACACCAGTATCACCCCCATCAATCCCCTGACATAAATTCCCACCTGCCCCCACCATTATATAAAATTATCAATGAAAATTATCCCCCACCAGAAAATTATCAATGAAAGAGAAGATCGAACTGAATTCCACACTAATCTACATGCTGTGAGTCAATGGGCAGACAAAAACAAAATGCAATTAAACGAGGGAAAATTTGAGCTGATGCATTTTGGAAGACAGGCTATGCTAAAATAGCCATATTCTTTTCCTTCAGTATTTACTAATATCAGTGACTAGGGAGTAATTGTTGATAACAATCTCAGCTGGAGTGCCCACATCAACAATCAGATCGATATAGCTCGTAGGATGAGCTCCTGGGTCCTAAGAACCTTCCGGTCCAGAGAATAAGGTGTCATCATTTCTTTTTTTCTTCTCCTCTGTACAGTCACAGCTCGAATGCTGCTGCCCCCTGTGGTCTCCCCCACACAAAACAAAACATCTCGAAAATTGAATCACCCCAGAGGGCACTCACTAAACTAATTGAAAGCATGACTGATCTCGATTATTGGGACTGCTTTAAAGCATTGAAACTCTATTCTCTCCAGCGCCATCGTGAGCGATGCATCATTTGCACGATGTGGAGAATAAACCACCTTCATTGCCCAAATGACCTCAACATTAGCTGCAAAATTCATCCAAGGTTAGGACCACAGGCCATACGTCCCCTACCCAATTCAGGATCACAGCACATAAATACACTGCAACACTATTTCTTCAACGTCGTTGAAGCCAATGGCGATGTTATTGAATAAATTTACTCTTTAGTATTTCAAGATATTTTTTATGTTATACTGGTAAATATATCTGTTAAAAAGAGGTGTCAGTGTAATTTTCATTTTTATTGTTATACAAAAGCTAAGTATGAATTTATAGGGGTACAAAAATTAGGTTTATTTCATACAAGCGAAGCTTATATATAACAATACCGGTATCTTCACAACTTAAAATAAACTGCTTAGATTATAATTTAATTAATATATAGTTAGCATGTTTTTTCGCCTCAGCACTCCTTTATTAAATACCAGTAAATGCCAATGATCAATCTTCATAGATACCATCTAATAAGCTAATATTTAAGTATATAATATGTATAAATATAAAACTATTTCTATGTAATTTCTTTTCCTCCCTCTATTGTGGTAAAATTTAGTATATACTCAAAAGTATTCAAAATTTTTTTTACCCTCTTGTTATAATATTCTTTTTAATAATCTTCTTGATAACCCTAAACTTTAACTTTATGCAATATGGCAATATTGTTTAAAATATTCAACTATAGTACCCCATGATAAAATTCTCCTTGTATTATCATCATTGGTTTACTAGAGTCTTGCCCCTTTAATTGTCAGCTAACATCTTGATTCAAGATTTCCTTTATTAAATCTCATTATATTGCTTCAAATTAATCTTGATAGTTTTATAACTATACCCACTATGATTTATGTCGACTCCCTCAGCCCCTTTCCTAACAGACACTGCTCCCTGTTCCTTGGCCTTAGATTTTGATATACAAAGATTTGATAAACAAGAAAATAAATTAAAACTGACCCTAAAAAACAGTGACAAGCTAGATCTCTAACAAGTCTTTCTTCCTGATACCTTAGTAGCTTATAAGCTGAAGTGAAGACAGCATGTTTATTGTCTATCTCCTTACCTTCTTGAAGGTTTTAGGTAAAATTATACTAATGTGTCCAACTGTTTTAATTTAACTTAATTCTATGTATTTATGCAGCTGAGGATTGCTCCGCATTTAAATTGATGTAATGGTTGAATTGTTCAATTAAATGGAGTTGCTTGAAACGATCGTACTGCTTTACCTCTGGATATCCTGTTGCTTATTTTGATTTTAATCACCTTATTTTGAAACTGTATGGATAATACCGTACTAAATTCTGGTGCCTCAACTTAAGTACCTAATTCATCTGAATCTAAATTTTCGCATATATATATATATAAGGCTTCTTTCAGTTTCCGTCTATCAGATTCATTCACAAGGCTTTAGTCGGCCCGAGGATATAGCAGAAGAAACTTGCCCAAGGTGCCACGCAGAGGGACTGAATCCGGAACCATGTGGTTGGGAAGCAAGCTTCTTACCATACAGCCACGCCTGCGTCTATGACAGCCACACACACACACACACACACACACACACACACACACACACACATGATCTTTGTTTTATCAATACCCTTCTCTATCCTACAAGATTCACCGGTTAACACACATACTGTCACACATACAAGCGCGCGCGCACACGCGCACAAACAGACATTCAGACAAACGCTAAATACCCTCCACCAGTCAGTGGTCGTTTAGTTTAAGTCTGTTGTTCGAGAAGACAATGTTGTATGATTTACAACGCAACGGATCCGATGTCTAATCATCGTGACTATTAGTGCAACTTTTGCTCTTACGTTAATAACTCGGCCCCTTTCCATACTCGTACTCGTAGCATGACTTGGCATTGTACTGCCTCTTTCGTAGTGTTTTGTGGTGAGTGTGAGCGTGAGTGCGATTGTCTTTGTGCTCGTGTGCGTGTCTGTGTAAGTATATTTAAAGCTAATTATATTCGTAGAAAACACTCACAACTTTACACACGCATTCACGCACGCACTCAAGGACGCACGCACACGCACATGCACACGCACAAACACACAAACACACGAACCCGCTTCCACAAAAACGCTCGTATAGAGATATTCATACTTAACTGTCTATGTTTGTGTGTGTGTGTGTGTGTGTGTGTGTGCGCGCGTACTTATGGCATATATGTAAACGTCGTGTATATAGAGAGAAACACACACACACACACACACACACACACATATATATATATATATATATATATATATATATATATATATATATATATATATATATTATATACACACGGGTTGGGCAAAATAATGAGAACACCTTAAAATTTCAAACAAATTTGTTTTAACATGGGGTAGGGCCGCCTTTGGCAGTAATTACAGCTTGAATTCTACGAGGTATGAACTCGTACAAAGTTTGAATTGTTTCCAAAGTTATTTTTGTCCATTCTTCAGCTAAAACAGTCTCCAGTTCTTGTGGCGATGATGAAGGAAGATATCGACTCCTTACTCGTTTTTCTAAAATGCAGCATAAATGTTCAATAATATTGATATCTAGGGACTGTGGTGGCCAGATAAGATGTTCAACTTTACTAGAATGTTTCTCGTGCCAGTGAAAGCCTGGTACTTATCTTATTGGACACTCTGTTCGAACCGCTAAGTTACAGGAACATAAGCACACCAACACTGGTTGCGGGGGAAAGCACAGGCACAAAGATATACACACGCACACGCATGCACGCACACACGCACGCATGCACACACGCATGCATGCACACACGCATGCACGCACACATGCACAGACACACACACGACGGGCTTCTTTCAGTTTCTGCTAACCAAATCCTCCCATAAAGGTTTAGTCGTTTCGAGGCTATAGTAGAATACACTTGCCCAACATGTTATGCAGTGGGACTGGACCCGGAACCTTGTGGTTGGGAAGCAAGCTTATCACACAGCCACACATATATATCGTATACGCATAAATATAAATGTATATCATATATATATATATATATATATATATATATATATATATATATATATATATATATGTATATATATATTTAACACAAATATACTGTAGAAAGCCTGGAAACTGCGATAGTTGCCTCGAGAAAGCATCTTTTTATAGATGCACAGCGTTAAAAAGTACAGAAAAAAAAAGAAATGTGAATTTCATCTTCAGCCTGCAGCATTACATCAGTGTAGAGAATATGAGTAAATTCCGGTGGTTGTAAAAGATTTATGAAGATCCACTACTTGTACTTATGAATGGAATGCAAAATCAATCCAGGCTGGATTGAACTCAGAACTTGTAAGGCTGTATGAAAGTCCTGGAAAGTATATCATCCAGAGGTTCTCAACTATTTTTTAGCTATGGGCCCCTTTGATAACTATTTTATTCGGATGGACCCTCATAGCCTTTCAATGTTTAAAAACTAGTTTCAAATACCCACCTTGTTTTTCACACATTACTTCTGTAAGTTGAACTATGTAAAATGTTAGAGAAAGAAACTTAACTGTTTCTTGCAATACATAATACATACATCTAAAGCAAAATTATTTCAGGATCTCTTAAAATACTATTGTGGATCTCCAAATTACTATTTTGTTGCGTGGACACCCCTTCTCAAATGGTATATAGACCTTAAGGGGCCTTATGGATCCCGGTTGAGAAACCCTGATTTAATCCATCGCTATATCATTTCTGCCACGACATGGTCGTTTTCAATTAGAGGTAAAAAAAAAGTCAATATTTACAAAAATGTAAATGCGAATAGGTCTGACAAGGCGAGACAGAATGAATTAAGGGGTCTGAGGGTTATTGAGATCCCTTACATACTGGCATATAAGTGTCTGTTAACGATTTCAAATTGTCGGCGTCGATAATCGCTTTCAATGAAAAACAGAATTAATCTAAGCGTGGTTTCTATGAACGTTAAGTAATAACGACCATAACGACGAAGACGACGACAACAATATCACCAGCGGTGACGATATCAACGACAACATCAATATCAACACAATCCAAGTAAATATAACAGTGGCTTCACCAATAGAAGTTGTTAATAATGGTTACATGGAATAATGCAACGTTTGCAGCAATGCAAATGCAATGTTATAAGAAGCCAAAAAAAAAACCAAAAAAAAAACACAACAAAAAACAAAAAAAAGTCAAAATGAAGAGAAAACAACAATGAATTCAGTAATAATTGCAGTTAAAACAGGAATAAGAACAATGACAATATCCATGACAACAACAACAACAAGAACAACGAGAACAATGACACCAACAATAAGAGTAAATACCACCACAAAAATCAACAGCGATAGCAATATTAAAATAAATAATAATATAATAATAGTAGTAGTAATATAATATTAATAGCGAAAATAATGACAATAAACCTATAAATAACACCCCCCCCCCCAAAAAAAAAACAAGGGACCATTTTGAGAAATTCAGTGTAGATACTGAATCTGTTAGAAATAAACGATAAATCTTCCTCAACTCAACTCCCACTGTCTTAAAAGGGAGAAGACACTGGTCGATGTAGTCATACTCGTAGATGCATTATACATATAACAAAAATGGAAGGGCACGTTTTTGATTAGGGCTCGGCTCGTGTAAAGCTGACCCGCATCGAAGCAACAGAAACAGCAGCAAAGCAGCAGCAACAATAACAATAATATTTCCAATATCTCAAATATGATCTGAACCACTCCATTCATCAACTTGAATCTTACCCTAATTATTGCTTTCAAATGTTGGCACAAGGTCAGCAATTTCGGGAGAGGGATTAAGTCGATTACATCGAACCCCAGTGCTCAACTGGAATTAATTAATCGACATTGAAAAAGTGACAGGCACGGTGGGACCTCTACGGAATTTGAACTTAGAAGGTAAAGACGGACGAAATGCTGCGAAGCATTTTTCCCGGTGTGGTTACGATTCTACCAGCACGCCGCCTTAAATCTTTCCCTAACCATTAATCACTAGTACCTTTCCGGTAGAGCTAAATGTACATGAGGCATTGACCTCAATGTCTAACAGCGTCAGCTAAGGCAGTTTTTGCCCGTGTCATCAGCAAAGCTTTCGATTATGTTTTCCATGAAAACTTCCTGGTTTAGTTGCCATCATATAGACTCCATCTGTCTCTCATCTTTATAGGATGAGAAGTTTCCTGCCAGACTACTCCACTGAAGTGAGCATTGATATGGAATATGGAATGCTTTCCAACTCATACTTTGATGCTCTCCGAAGTTCGTTTATGTTTCTCAAACTCTCCCTTCTGTACATTAACAATTTGCGAGCTATCCATATTAACTTCTGCCTACATGCGTCATTCACGTGCAGCATAATCATTTCACATTATATACACACTTTTCAATCAAAGGAAATCTCGAAAATATCATTTAATGGGGGTATGACAACCTAACATCTCTCAACAGTCCTGAAAGTTTTTGGAGGAGGAGTCTAGTCGAATACATCGACCCCATTGCTCAGCTGGCACCTATTTCATCGATCCCAAAAGAATGAAAGGCGAAATCGACCTCAGCAGAATTTGAACTCAAAAACATAAAGACGGACGAAATGCTGTTTAGAATTCTGCTTTGTGTACTAAAGACTCTGCCAGCTCGCAGTGGCTCCAGATCTTGGTACAAAGCCACAATTTCGGAAGGCGGAGGCTAAGTCGATTGCAGTGTTCAACTGGCACCTATTTCATCGACTCCCGAAGGGATGACAAGCAAAGTCGACGGCATTTGAACTAAGAACGTAAAGACAGACGAAATGCCACTATGCATTTTGCTCGGCGTGCTAACGATTCTTTTCTATTCTAGACACAAGGCTCGAAATTTTTTGAGGAGGGGGCCAGTCGATTAGATCGATCCCAGTACACAACTGGTACTTAATTTATCGGCCCCGAAAGAATGGAAGGCAAAGTCGACCTCGGCGGAATTTGAACTCAGAACGTAGCGGCAGGCGAAATACCGCTAAGCATTTCGCCCGGCGTGCTGACGATTCTGCCAACTCACCGTCTTGCACACTGTAATAATGATAATAAGCTTAACGGTAGTTCAACCGAACTAACCAACCATCCCAGCAGGTCACACATCCAAACTACACCGTCTTAGACTCATAACTGAAGGAGACTTCAGTACACTCATCAAATCGTGGCTTTCAATAGTACAGAAAAAAAAAACATATTAGTATTACAGTTAAGCTCTCTTTACTTCCTAAACAACCTACACTAACATATATTTATCTCACCAAGCCAGCTACATCAACTCTTCCAGACAATTTCTTCTGTTCCATGTATCTATGTATCACTGACTCTCAGAATACGATTTCTTGACTATGCTTAGAGTATCTATTTATTATAGTCACAACATATATCAATGAAGATATCCAAAACACTTTACAACTTAAATAAATAAAGCGAGGTCTATCAAGCATCTGACTCAAAGATTTCCAAGTTCAACAATGCCAATAACACCAATATTATTTTTATATTGGTTTGGTCGTCGGGAGATCTGATTCTATTATCTTCGTGGAGTCTCCGAGGTGAGTGGGATTCATGCTCTCAACATTCTGCTTGAACTGTTGCAAGTCGACCGGCGGCAGTAAAAAAGACCAGTAGGGAGAAAATTCCAGAGGACCAACGACCAGGGAAGAAAGGATTAAACAATGATACACGCACACACGCACGCACACACACACACACACACACACACACACACACACACACACACACACACACACACACGCACACACATACACGATGAGCTTCCGTGCAGTTTCCGTCTATCGAATCTACTAACAAGGCGTTGATCGGCCGAGATTACAAGAGAAGGCAATTACCTTAGACACCTCTTAGTGGGATTGAACCTGAAAACTCCTGCCTGTGAAGTGAACGTCACACATACGTTTGAAATAAGCTGTCGTTGCTTTCTGAATTAAACTGAGTATTGAAGGCCTAAATCAAATGGTGAAAGAATTTAGATTTAAACAGAACCAGCACGAATTTAAACAATTCAAAACATAAACATTTACTGTCTCATTTGTATATAAACTACTTCAACGATGTACCTGCTTTAAGTATGATGTAGAGATTGTTATTTTAAACTAATATTACTTCTGTTGGACAAAACAATTCCTTTTATACAGCCTGACGATTAATTACGACATTTTAAAATACAATTCCTAATAGTATTTAATTATAAAAATATAATATGATTTTTTAAACACTGAATGGATATGAGGGTCCATTCAGGTAAAATAGGAATCAAAGGGGTCCTATGGCAGCGAAACACTGATTTAGATAGTGGCCCTTTCATACAAACGTTTGTCATAAATTTAATGTATTGCTACTTTCTCTGCTCTCTTTATTCTAGCGTAAGACAAGACTCAAATTTCTGGCTACCGTAAAAATGACGGTGAAATTTTCGTTGTGGCGGTCGAGGAATCGGTTTTCTGATACAATGAAATACTTCCATTCCCATAGTTTCCACCTCAGAAGGAGTCTATTGGCAGAAGCAGTCGTGATTCCCAGTCACCTGTCCGACTGCATCTTTCTGTGAAGAGCCGTTGGTTTCTGGGTTTCCTTAGATTTTTCGATACTATTGTAGGTCTTCGTCATTGTGGAAGCGCATGACGGGAAGAGTAATCATATGTGATAGCTGCTCTACATCTAGTATATGTGTGTGTACGAATGCGTGTGCGTTTTTTCGTGTGTATGTATATGTGAGTGCTGCAACGTAATTTACACCCAGTATTCTTAACACATTTAAAAAGAAAACGATGTTGAAAGCTGGGTAGAATATTACAAAAAATATACTAATTAAGAGACCGTCGAATGAAATAAGTAAAAACGCAGTTAAGTATTTAACTGCAATAACGACACCCATAACCCAAAGTTCATCAACGACCTTTCAACATCTGTATGTGAAACTGAATGGCTTAGTGACATCGTTAAGAAGCCGTATTAGTTTACAGTGTCTTTCCTAATAGACTGGAATCATCCATAATGTGATATCGTCCATAGTTACTTTGTATAAAGTTTTTTGAAATTGCAATGTCACGGCAGCAACAGAGATATCTGCGACAGTAGCAACAGTAACAGCAATAACAACTCCAATTACCAGATCAGCAACAGTAGCAACCGCAGCAATAACAACAATGAAAATAACTGTAAACAACAGCAACATCAACGCAATAACAAAAGCCACCGTGGCCGCAGGCATGATTGTGTGGTTTAGAAATTTCGGTTTCGATCTCACAGTGCAGCATCTTGAATAGTATGCCATTTTTTACCACAGTTTCGAGTGAGACAAAGCTTTGTAATTGAAGTTTATAAGAAGGAAACAGTGTTATTTCTTTACTACTCACAAGGGGCTACACACAGAGGGGACAAACAAATACAGACAAACAGATTAAGTCGATTATATCGATCCCCAGTGCGTAACTGGTACTTATTTAATCGACCCCGAAAGGATGAAAGGCAAAGTCGAGCTCGGCGGAATTTGAACTCAGAACGTAGCGGCAGACGAAATTCCGCTAAGCATTTCGCCCGGCGTGCTAACGTTTCTGCCAAGTCGCCGCCTTAGGAAACGGTGTGGGGGGGGGGGGGAATCTATTGGATGGACTGTTCCTTTTCTTTCTTAGGCGGCTGTCTGAAACTGTCGCGGAGATTAAAGTCGTGTATATGAACTTTTTTATGCGCGCGTGTGTGTGGGCGTGTGTGCGGGTATGTATATTTTATGGCGTATGTGTGGCTGCGCATGTGTGTGGATGAGCATATGCATATAGGCACATGTGCGTGGGGGTGCGTGCGCGCAAGTGTATGTATGGACACGCGCGCATACGCGATTGCTATGAGAATTTTTTACTCTTTTACTTTTTACTTCCTCCCCTTCGGTTTTTTCCCTTATTTAACGGTCATTCTAATAACTCCTTTGTCTTAATAACGGTCAATTACATAGTAGTTTCCCTTTGTTTAACGGTCATTTTCATAGCATATTTTGATTGCCTCGAGAACTGAAGAGATGCCGGTGCGGGTTTCCGCCCCGACATCCGAAACTCGGAGTTTTATTATGGCAACCGAATGATTGTCACATGTTATATTACACACACACACACACACACACATATATATATACATATATATATATATATATATATATATATATATATATATATATATATATGTATGTATGTATGTACGTGTGTATATGTTTGTGAATGTATGTTTGTCCCCCCCAACATCGCTTGACAACCGATGTTAGTGTGTTTACGTCCCCGTAACCAAGCAGTTCGGCAAAAGACACCGATAGAATAAGTACTAGGCTTACAAAGAATAAGTCCTGGGGTCGATTCGCTCGACTAAAGGCAGTGCTCCAGCATGGTCGCAATCAAATGACTTGAAACAAGTAAAAGAAAGAATAAAAGAATATATATATATATATATATATATATATATATATATATATATAGAGAGAGAGAGAGAGAGAGAGAGAGAGAAAGAGAGATAGAGAGAAAGAGAGATAGAGAGAAAATGGACAGGGGCAAAGTGTGAGTGAGTGGTGTTGTAACTTAGTTTATGATTAAGTAGCTGTTAACACATGAAACTCCTTCAAAGATCCCCCAACAGAGTACGAGTCTGGTGGTTGGTAACTTCTGCTACAGAGTTTTATTTAATGGTCTATTGGCGTAAAATTATACTCTATAGCAAGGGACACCAACCGCCAGACCACAGGGCTCTGCCGGGGCACACAGAAAGAATAGATTTCTAAATTTTATTTCTTTTTTATCGACTATCGCACTCTGCAGGATATTTTTGTATTATACATGTATTATATATATGTAATATATATGTATTATAGAAAATGTAGCAATTAAATTATTATGCGCTTTATTGTGCATAAAATATTATGCGCTTTATTGTGCATAAAATATTATGCGCTTTATTGTGCATAATAAAGTAATAATTATGCACTTTATTATGAGCGTGATGAACTGGTCCTTGGAAAAATTGTTTTACCTGAAACAGATTTGTGGTGCAAAAAAGGTTGTGGACTGCTGCTCTATAGAATCGACATTCGACATTGCAGAGACTACACCCACATACACGCGCGCACATACGCACTATCTATCTCTCTCTCGCACACACACACACACACACGCCTGCACGCACACAAACCATGCATTCTCACCTCGTACATACTCATTCCCACAACATTCAATTCAGATTGTTGCATGCGCAAATCATTGCTTTCCAATATCACACTTGACCCACGCTGATCCTCGTTTACCCCATAAATGACAATCGAAGAAAGATTTATATTCTGATGACATGTAAACTTCCTAGATCATATCACACACACACATACAGTTGTGTGTGTATGTATATATATATATATATATATGCATACATATATATATATGTGTGTGTATGTGTGTATATATTGTTACTGTGTTTCTATTGCTGCAGCGATCGTGTTTAACTTTCTCTCCGCCTCGGATGACTTCACCAGACTGCGTTGCAGTTGAATTACAAGGCCGTTGGTCAACCATGCACCTTTGGTTGAGTTATTTAAGAATCATGCTGCTATAGTTACTTACTTAAATTACGCCGATAACGCACGAATCAGCTTGCGTACCCCTATACCCCACATTTGCCAATCGTATATGGGGAGGGGAAAGTAGTAACCGGGGTAAAATTAGTAATTTCTAATTTCTCGCTATTTTTTTCCCCTACCTCTTTGGTATCATTACGTAGCAAGTATTGCATCATTCTTTTGTATTGTTGCATCATCCTTAGAAGTAAAAACTGGTCAGTTTTGTTGTTCGAAACATAGTCAGGTGTCAAGTACATTTTTTAAGAAATTCTTTCCTCAACTTTGATCCGATTGTAATTGAGATTGCTCATAAAATATCTGGATAATTTTTTGTTGTTTAACAATCAATATTCATTTCTCTGTTGAAGGCGGCGAGCTGGCCGCCGGGCGAAATGCTTAGCGGTATTTCGTCTGTCTTTATGTTCTGAGGTCAAATCCCGCCGAGGCCAGCTTTTCGTTTCATTCTTTCGGTGTTGATAAATTAAGTACCAGTTACATACTGGGGTCGATCTAATCGACTGGCCCCCACCGCCACAAAAATTTTGGGCCTTGAGTAGAAAAGAATATTCTTTTCTCTGTTGGATTCCAAGTTAATTTTTTCCCACACTAAAGTCTAATTTGATAATTTTTAACATTCAAAAACTTATATCTAAAATGGGATAAATTGCGTAATTACATATTTCAATAATTTCTTCTCTTTAATTGCCAGGTCCATAAATATATCTGGAAGAGAGCCACACCAGAAAATCGTGAAAAAGCAATAGAGAATATTTTATGTTGAGTTTTTTTATTTAGTCGAGTTTCATTAGTTTATTGCATATGCCATTTTTCCATGAGCCTCTTTCATTTGACCTAGATATTTAAAACTTACTTTTGCCTTTCTGATCTTACTTATGTATAAGGATGGAGATTCAAATGTAATTCTGGAAAATTGAAGCAGCATATTTACTTTATCTTGACTTATTCTGCCCCAGCTAAATTTTTATGCTCAAAGAGAACGGCAATAATTTTCTAAAATAGCGATCGGATCATATTACAATGCTCTTAATGCATTTAGAGAAGGTCATTTGCTTAGCTGATATTGTTTTTGTAAGGTAGTGAACATTTGTAAAAAATAGTTTTTTGTCTCAGAATTCAAAAATGCAGTAAAAATTCCTTATTGTGCCACTCTCCTATATACAAAATAACACACACACACATACGCTTATACATACATACATACATATGTATATATAAATGTGCATATATACATATACATATATATGTATATCCATAAATATGTATACATATGTATATATGCATATATGTATGTATATATATGTATATATATATATATATATATATATATATATATATATATATATATATATATATATATATATATATATATATATATATATATATATGTTAAATCTCTGAACGAGGTATTAACAGTAACTGCACGACAAGGTGAAGTATATTTGGCACTTAAATGTGGCTGACCCCTAAGGGTGGATGTTACTGTTGCTTTTAGCTCCAGGAGAACATCTCCTCCAGCTGGCTATTGACACACATCTAGGACACAGATGTGTGTCAATAACCAGCTGTGTGTGTGTGTGTGTGTGTGTGTGTGTGTGTGTGTGTGTGTGTGTGTGTGTGTATACAGATCGAATGTTTCGATACATGCAGATCGATACATACAGATCGATACATACAGATCGATACATACAGATCGATTCATACAGATCGAATACAAGATTTGAAGATCTACATATTTCTCCTCAGGTGATACTCAACTGCTGTCTCCGTAAGTAAATCTAGATTTACTTACGGAGACAGCAACTGAGTATCGCCTGAGGAGATACATAGAGATCTTCTTATACAGGCAAATCGTTACATAATTTAATTTATAGTTAACTTTAAATCCTGTATTCGATCTATATGTATCGATCTGTATGTATCGAAACATTCGATCTGTATGTTTCGAAACATTTGTAGTGATTAAAAAGCTGCCTAACCATACTTACTCTCCCTTTTGACTCTTTTACTTTTAACTTTTTACTTTTTTTTTCACACACGAGGAATACCTAAGACTAGAATTGGTAGCATACCATAAGAATACTACCGGCTATTTAAGAATTCTAAGGGTGAACGAGCTCTATTTGTACTCTTATACGTTCTTAACAGAACACACCTCAACTATATATATATTTATATATATGGATCAAAACAGTTTGATTCAAATTCATTGGTACTCCGTGAGTTTCCAGCGTGATGTTAATCTTCAGCCATTTTGAATTTGAATGAAAGAAGTTGAGTGTTATTACCGTAAGATGGACTGCGTTTGGTCGAGGAAGGTCACGTGATGTCATGGTCGTGGTTTGATGTTGGTGTAACAATATATCAGAGACGATAGTTAGTTGGAAAACATCACATAGTGAACAGGAAATTGACCACGTGGTGGACAGGAAATCGACTACGTGGTGGACAAGAAATCAGTGAGGTTGTTGGAGGGGAGGTAGGAGCGTGTGCATCTGTACATGGACGCGCACGTGCACGCCCACATACACACGTACACACACGCACATATATATATGAACGGACATGCGCGTGCACACACACACATACACGCGCGCACACACACATGCATGCACATGCACGCATACACACACACATATCCGCACAAGCGTATTCATTCATATGTACAATGCATGCATGCATGCATATTAACGTGTGCATGCACATGGGTACTCACATGCGCGCATGCATGAGTATACATGCGTATAACAGATGTTAGGGGTTGGTAAGCGTTGGGAATTGGTAAGCGTTGGACATTGATAATTGGCGGTTCTGCTCATGGGGTTGGTTGGTGACGGTGACCTTGATGACGGTGACCATAGACGCATACACAAACACACACAAACATGCGTGCAGATGTGAACGCATATAAACATTCAATTGCAACGGCCACATCGTTATTTCACAAGCTAGAGAGAGCAGCCAAATTTCATATACGGTCGATCAAACAAAACACAAAACAAAAGATGCAGGAGACATTGAATCAATAATGTGACTCTCAAAAAGAAGAAGCCATGGCTGGAGTGTCTTATACTATGGGTCTACTCAATTAGAGTTGAGTTGCGGCTAAAATCAATAACAAACATAATCTCGTAGAGAATGTGTTGAACCAAAAACGTCGCCTCTTATTACCATTAGCTACTGTAATAAATATAATGCTACTTAATGAAGCCTATTTTCTCCAAGTGGTCACAGTTATTACAAGAGAAGTTCTCTTTTCTTCATAATATTAGGCGGGACTAAAAACTTGAATTTGAGGAAAATATAGGGGAAAAAACGCATAGAATTCATTAATTTAATTTTCTTTTGTTTATTTATTAAACAAAAATTCTTAAAATTCCCAGTCGATGATAATTATGTATTATACTGTTTTATTCTTTTTAGAAACCATCAGCATGACACAACCAGTGACTTACTAATGAAGTATTTTACCTAGTGAGACATTTCATAGCAGACAGATAAACACAGCTTGGAGAAAATTTATGGCAGTAAACATACTAAAATGCCAAGCTATTGGTCTGGGAAATAGAGATGCTATTTCTTCAAAGGAATCTGACAAAATATTACCTCGAAAAAAAAAAAAAAAAAGCACACACACACACACACACACACACACACACACACACACACACACACACACACACACACACACACACACACACACACACAAAATCCAAAACAAAAAAAACAAAAACGAAGAACAACAACAAACAAACAAAAAATGTGATAAAAAGAATTTCTTCACAACCACACGCTCTTGGGTTCAGTCCCACAGCGCGGCACCTAGGGCAAATTTCTTCTACAATAGCCCCAGGCCGACGAAAGCCTTGTGTATCTAATTTGTAGACAGAGACTGAAAGAGTCCATCGTCTATCGCATAAACACACGCACACACACACACACACACACACATACACACACACACACACACACACACACACACGCACGCAGACACACACACACGCACATATAAATACCTGTATGTGTGTGTGTCTGTGTATTTGTACTTTTTCTTCACTGCTGCTTGATAACCAGCGTTGGTTTGTTTACATACCCGTAATATAGCAAAAGAGACTTCGCCTTTCATCCTCTCGGAGTCGATAAAATAAGTACCAGTTGAGCACAAGAGGCGATGCAATCGACTAATCTAATTTCCTAAAACTGCCTTGTGCCAAATTTTGAAACTATTCGCTGACGCTGCATAAATTTACAGCAGTATTGTACCTACATACAGCGAAATTGGCTAGACATCGGAGAGTTAAATGGTCA
Organism: Octopus bimaculoides; assembly: GCF_046866305.1. NCBI lineage: Eukaryota > Metazoa > Mollusca > Cephalopoda > Octopoda > Octopodidae > Octopus > Octopus bimaculoides. The sequence goes on along the minus strand of NC_142935.1, from coordinate 43,255,482 downwards.
GGCCAGATCAAGCAGATACATGATGAAAGACGTTCCAAAATTGACAATCCCTTCTTTTATTTCTCAGACAATCATTAACATTATCCAATGACTTCAGAAAGATGCGGCTACTATTTCTAGTAGATCTAATGACTGTATAGACGCAACCCTTGTTTCTTGGCTCATTACTTGTGTAAATAACTCATGTGTGAAATATAGAAACGACAGAAGTTAGCAGAGGTGTGTGCTTGTGTGTTTCTGTATGAATGTATGTATGCGTGTGTGTATGTGTCTGTAAGTGTGTGTATGTATGTGTATGTTTGTGTATGTGTATGTGTGTGTGTTGCCGCGCTTCGTAGACGAGACAAACATCATTGTCAATTGTTATTCTCAAACAAATGTCTTTGGGGTTATTTAGTACACACACACACACACATTCACACGCACATACACTCTCGCTCTCTTTCTCCTCATTCCATTACACTTCATTTTGACATACCTAACTTTCACTGAAGCTCGAACGCAAAACCTTCGACCTAACTCGCCAATTAATTGTTGTTATTTTTTTGGTTTTCCATTTCTGTTTTCGTTTGTGTTAGTCCGTACCATTTTAAAAGGGCGATGGTAGGCTTGATGAGCTGGAGAGATTATTTGATAACAGAGTAAGTAGTATATTATTGAAAGCTAAAACAGTGGGAGGAGGGAGGAAATATGAAAGGAATACATAAAGAAAAACAAAATAACACACACGAACAGAAATACCTGTTACTCCCAGACAAATATAACAGCAAAACAACAGATTAAAAGCACAAAGAAAATGAAGAAAACAAAAATAATAAAAAAAAAGATGAAAAGGAAAACAATATCGGTGATGTTGGTAGGGGAGTGAATGGAATGAAAAGATGAAGGTGAAGTCATGAGTGTATGGTTAAAAAGATGGCTTTGAACCCCTTAGTTTCGGGTTCAGTCCCACAGCGCAGTGAAAGCTTTACGTCCCCGTAAAGTGAATTTTGTAGATGAAAACAGCTGTGCGGAAGCCCATTCTATCTATCTATCTATCTATCTATCTATCTATCTATCTATCTATCTATCTATCTATCTATCTAAGGCGGCGAGCTGGCAGAAACGTTAGCATGCCGGGCGAAATGCTTAGCAGTATTTCGTCTGTCTTTATGTTCTGAGTTCAAATTCCGCCGAGGTCGACTTTGCTTTTCATCCTTTCGGGGGCGATAAATTAAGTACCAGTTGTGTACTGAGCTCGATTTAATCGACTGGCCCCCTCCCCCCAAAATTTCGGGCCCCTTGTGCTTAGAGTAGAAAAGTATCTATCTATCTATTTATAGAATATTATTTCGTCATTAGTGGGATCGGCAAAAAAAAAAAAAAAAAACTGAAAAGAAATTTGAAGACCACAATTATATAAATATATTGAAGTTATAATTTTTAAGAATTTTCTACATAATGGAAAATTTAAAAATTACTTTCTTTTGGTGAAAGTTACATAATTCCAACTGTTAATGAGCAGTATTCTTCATTAAAGTGTAGATATACGGCGAGCTCTTTTCAGTTTCCGTCTGCCAAGTCCTCAGAAACCTATGGTCGGCCCGAGGCTATAACAGAAGATCATTTCCCAAAGTGTCACACAGTCACGTTGAACACAGAACCATGTGGTTGGGATGCAAACTTCCAAGCACACCACCACTGAGTAGATATTCTTTTATTCTTTATTCTTCATTCTTTATAAAAATATACAAGAAACAAACATACTAAGGATTCAGTATACACCACGTGGCAAAATTATGAGTTGAAAATATGTGGAAAAAAATATAAAAAGTGGAAGAGAAATGCCTTCGTTTCATATAAATATCTTTTTATAAATACATATTATATGGATGTGAAATCCAACCGGTTTTCACTATTTAAATCAGCTTTTCAAGGGTCATTGTGCAGAAATCAATTCTCGTGACAGAGGGGTCTCGTGTGTATATATATATATATATATACGAGGGTAATCCCCAAAGTAAGGTCACCCAAAATATTTAGAAACCACAGAAACATTTGTCAATGATGTCTACATCATTTCAAAGTTGGAACATTTATCTATTTTACTACATAATCGCCACTTCGGGAATAAACGATGGATTTTTTCCCTTATGAGGTTTTTTTCACGCTAACTACCTGATAAATTCTTACAAAGGCTTTATCCTATTATTGAATTATATATATATATATATATATATATATATATATATATATATATATATATATATATATATATATAAATATTCATATATAACTTTACAAATGGAAGTTTTTGTTGTCTGTCGTATTTGATGAAGAGTAAGAGAGAGAACGAGAAAGAAAGCAGGAGAGAGAGGAGAGGAGAGGAGAGGGGAGAGAGAGAGAGAGAGAGAGAGAGAGAGAGAGAGAGAGAGAGAGAGAGAGAGAGAGAGAGAGAGAGAGAGAGAATGTAAATGTGTGTATGTTTGTCGTGGAATTTATTATCTTTTTAACGGTATTTATGTTTAATACGGGATGATGGGAACTGAATGCTACGACCAGTGAGATAGCGCGTAAAAGAAGAATAAGAGAAATAATCACAAGAGAAAGAAAAGCCTGTACGAGTGCATATGTGTAAGCTGGATAAGTAACGTTTGTCGCCACTTCAACATAGATGTTCCGTTCGAGTGGAATTTATTGCGATTTTTTAACGCCAAGAGGACATTTCGTCTAACTGGTTAACGATGCCCACCTAGATCGGATACATGGTACATGTTGCAGTGGCGACAAGCATTACTTGCCAGTACAGTTACTGTGTTCATTCATCTCTTACAGAGATTTTATAACTAACTCAACACGACACAATGAAGTAGAGAAATTTGAAAAGACAACACGAAACCGGTTATTTCTCAAAATACAATGTTTATATACCAAAAAGATTTTATAACATTTTTATAACATTTTTCTTACATTTTTCTGACATAATTTAAATATATACTTTAACCATGTAACACAAGCCTTCTGTAGTTTTTTCACTCTTATTATCTTTTATATATATATATGTATATATATATATATATATATATATATATATATAACTCGACTCCATCGGTCACGAATGACTATGGGTGCACCTAAGAGGTTCCCCTCCGGGGTACAAGTCTGGGCGGAAAGCCATCTCACCGGCGAACACACAGCCTAGGGTTGTTTTTATGGAAGATCAGCAGTCGCCCATGCATACCGGCCTCCCCTCTCCCTGCCACCGATGTTATCCAAGGAAAGGGCAAAGGAGCCGATACAGCTTGGCACCAGAGACGTCACAACTCATTTCTACAGCTGAGTGAACTGGAGCAACGTGAAATAAATCGTCTTGCTTAAGAACACAACACGCAACTCGGTTCCGGAATCGAACTCACAACCTCACGATCGTAAGCTCGACGCTCTAACTACTGAGCCATGCGCCTTCATACACATGTGTATTTGTGTGTGTGTGCGCGTGCCGTACGTAATGTATATATAATGTATGTATGTCTGTATGTATGTATGTATGTATGTATGTATGTATGTATGTATGTACGCGAGCGTATATTTACGAACTAACGTGCCAGTGGGTAATTCATTCAAGCACATTACACATCTGGAATGTCCTCAATGTTAGATTTTCGTAGACCTTTAAACATAACTTTAAGCTATTTTCTTCCTTCATTTGCGATGACCCTACCACTCTGATCCGATGTGTGGGTCACCAATGCTGGCAGTCGTAATGATAGTGCTGATGGCGATGATGACGACAATGATGATGATGGTGATGCTGATGATGATGGTAGTGGTGGTGATGATGATGATGACTGTTGTGGTGTTATTGTTTAACATCAGGTTAACTCAGCGCTGGTTGAGCAGACCTAATGTTCAAGTGCGTTCCAGCCGTGACCATTTTGCCTTTTTCAGACTCTGCGTGTAGGATTATATTCTCCAATGCCATTTTAAAGATGGTAGAACGTGGTTACTGAGTGATGCAGCAACAATTTCTTACAGCTGAGCAACCACGTGAAGGCTGCCTCATTGACTTGGGGTGTTGGTGGTGATGGTGGTGATGGTGGTAGTGGTGGTGATGTCAGTGATGTGGTGGCAGTGACAGTGGAGGAAATGATCGTGCTGGTAGTGGTGATGGTGGCAGTGATGGTGGTGGCAGTGATGGTAGTGGTGATGGTGGTGGTGGTGGTAGTGGTGGTGACGACAGTGATAGTGGTGGCAGTGATGGTAGTGGTGGTGGTGGTGATGGTGGTGGTGGTGATGGTGGTGGTGGTGATGGTGGTGATGGTAGTGGTGATGGTAGTGGTAGTGGTGGTGACGACAGTGATGGTGGTTGCAGTGATGGTAGTGGTGGTGGTGATGGTAGTGGTAGTGGTGGTGACGACAGTGATGGTGGTTGCAGTGATGGTAGTGGTGGTGGTCGTGTTAGTGGTAGTGGTGGTGACGACAGTGATGGTGGTGGCAGTGATGGTAGTGGTGATGGTGGTGGTAGTGGTAGTGGTGGTGACGACAGTGATGGTGGTTGCAGTGATGGTAGTGGTGGTGGTCGTGGTAGTGGTAGTGGTGGTGACGACAGTGATGGTGGTGCCAGTGATGGTAGTGGTGATGGTGGTGGTAGTGGTAGTGGTGGTGACGACAGTGATGGTGGTGGCAGTGATGGTAGTGGTGGTGGTGATGGTAGTGGTAGTGGTGGTGACGACAGTGATGGTGGTTGCAGTGATGGTAGTGGTGGTGGTCGTGGTAGTGGTAGTGGTGGTGACGACAGTGATGGTGGTGGCAGTGATGGTAGTGGTGATGGTGGTGGTAGTGGTAGTGGTGGTGACGACAGTGATGGTGGTTGCAGTGATGGTAGTGGTGGTGGTCGTGGTAGTGGTAGTGGTGGTGACGACAGTGATGGTGGTTGCAGTGATGGTAGTGGTGATGGTGGTGGTGGTGATGGTGGTGGTGGTGATGGTGGTAGTGGTGATAGTGGTGGTGGTGATGGTGACAATGATGGTGGTAATGGTGATGTTGGCAGCAGTAACGGGGTTGTGGATGGTGTTGGTAAAGGCGGTGTTGTTGCGTAGTAGTAGGTCAGTTCTGATCGAACAGTCGTATGATCAAAGGTATTCTAACCGTGACCATCCTGTCTTTTTTCCTGTTTGCAGCGAACAATGGACCACATTATTCGATGAGTCCTTTTTAAAGGAAATAAGACGTGATTTGGGGAAGATTTGGTAGCTATTTCTAACAAATAGAACGACTTCATAAACGCTCCGTTGCTGTCGCGTGGTGGTGTTGGTGGCAATATTGGTGGCAATGATGATAATGCTGATGGTGATGTTATTGTTGTTAAGTGCCAAATCAGCTTTTCTCGAGTCTACTTAAGATGTAAGGCACTCCAATCGTGGCCAGCCCATCTATCAGATATCGTGGTATTCTTTTATTCTTTTATTCTTTTATTCTTTCAGTCATTTGAGCACCACCTTAAATGGTTTTAGTCGAACAAATCGACCACTGGACTAATTCTTATTACTTAGTCTACCGAACTTTTTTGCCGAACCGTTAAGTTACGAGGACGTAAACACACCAACATTGCTTGTCAAGTGATGGTTGGGGGACACATTCAGTCACAAAACACACACACATACACACACACACACACACACAAACACATACGACGGGCTTCTTTCAGTTTCCGTCTACCAAATTCTCTTACAAGGCCTTGGTCGACTCGAAGATATTGTAGAAGATATTTGCCCAAGGTGCCACGCAGTAGGACTGAACCTTCCACCCATTTATATAATTTTCTTAGACAGAAGAGTGTGAGTGACATTTGTCTTTTATTTCTAGCAGATTACACAATCCATTGTAGGTTTAGCACCGCTTCAGTAGACTTTTGAGAAAGAAATCTGTAAAAGAACAAGATCAATTATTGGTACTTATTTTAAATATTTATAAACACACACATAAAAAGTTTATATATATATATATATATATATATTAGAGAGACTTAGAAATATTAATAACTCTATTTCTGAAAACCAGTGGATAGATTCCACTGAAATTAGATAAATAACCTTCGAGCAGATAGTCAGCAGCGCCGCCTGGCTAAGGCTTGGCTACTCTGCATTGACAAGGGGCAACACCCTGAAACTAGTCTAGTCTGCAGATGCCAGACCGGCAGGGGGACACTGCTGACCTCCCCTGTTCGAAGGTTATAAAGGACACAGGTTTCGTGTGTCACATAGCTAGCTAGAGGCGATGGCTTCTTGGAGCTAATTCACGGCAGCTTTCGTCCTAATTTTGGGACTGCCATGTTGGCTTGGCGATAACTATTAATTTCCAGTACCGCTGCCGTAGTCTCCTTTAGAGAGACTTAGAAATATTAATAACTCTATTTCTGAAAACCAGTGGATAGATTCCACTGAAATTAGATAAATAACCTTCGAGCAGATAGTCAGCAGCGCCGCCTGGCTAAGGCTTGGCTACTCTGCATTGACAAGGGGCAACACCCTGAAACTAGTCTAGTCTGCAGATGCCAGACCGGCAGGGGGACACTGCTGACCTCCCTTGTTCGAAGGTTATAAAGGACACAGGTTTCGTGTGTCACATAGCTAGCTAGAGGCGATGGCTTCTTGGAGCTAATTCACGGCAGCTTTCGTCCTAATTTTGGGACTGCCATGTTGGCTTGGCGATAACTATTAATTTCCAGTACCGCTGCCGTAGTCTCCTTTAGAGAGACTTAGAAATATTAATAACTCTATTTCTGAAAACCAGTGGATAGATTCCACTGAAATTAGATAAATAACCTTCGAGCAGATAGTCAGCAGCGCCGCCTGGCTAAGGCTTGGCTACTCTGCATTGACAAGGGGCAACACCCTGAAACTAGTCTAGTCTGCAGATGCCAGACCGGCAGGGGGACACTGCTGACCTCCCCTGTTCGAAGGTTATAAAGGACACAGGTTTCGTGTGTCACATAGCTAGCTAGAGGCGATGGCTTCTTGGAGCTAATTCACGGCAGCTTTCGTCCTAATTTTGGGACTGCCATGTTGGCTTGGCGATAACTATTAATTTCCAGTACCGCTGCCGTAGTCTCCTTTAGAGAGACTTAGAAATATTAATAACTCTATATATATATATATATATATATATATATATATATATATATATATATACACACACATATGCGGAATGATGTCACATTTCGAGGAAAAACTTGCAAGCTGAAAGTGTTCGTCGTAAATAACACGACAAATCTGTTTGATACCGACTGTAAAAATGTGAAGCCGGTACTGTAAAAAATTAAATGGCTGCTCCACCAGTGAAAAGAACTCAGCTGCTGAAATGAAAAAAAAAAATTAATTCAAAACGTTGTGTGTCAGTGACAGCGCATGATATAAAAATGAAATCCGCAGAAGATAATTACATCACAAGAATGAAAGAAATGTCGAAAAATAAGCAAAATAAAAATACGAATTCGTATAATTTTTCACTATGCGACGATGTTTTAATGTACGTGCAAAGAGGGTAGTACCAACTGCACTACAGAAACGAGTATTGCAGGATTCCACAGTGGACACGCGGGAATGTCGAGAATGAAAGCCTAAATGAGGAGTATATGGCCTTACTGTAATATAATATTGCTATGATATAGCCTTACTGTGAAATAATATGGTATTTCTCTGCAATGATATGATGTGGTATTGCTTTGTAACAACATGATATAGCCTTATTACGACATGACCTTGTGTAATGATATGATATTCCTTACATGTAATGTCATTAGTTTGCAATTAATTTGTTGCTTAATTATCAAAATACTGGGAATCCTATTTCAGTTATCCTCTTTGCTATGGGTTTCCAGCAGAAATAGTTTTAATGGTCCATATTATTAAACTGTCAATAGTAACATATAGGTATTTTCGAGCCCAAGAACATCATTTCCTCTGGGCGTGTTTGGCTATTTCCACACGTTAGATTTTGTCCGACACATACTGGTACATCATTGTCTTCCTCTACAATGCTGTACAAATGATATGATAAAGGTCATGCTTTAAAATTATATGAGACGACTTTGCGATCATATTATCTTGTGTTAAGCAATAATGCGATAGTTCATGAAACTTAATCTTATGCATAAGCTATCTATCTCAATTCTGTAATAAGGTCATACTCCTGAAAATTCTGCAAAATGTAAGAACAGCCAATGCTAATAACAGCATAATTAGACCCTTCATTTTCCTCTGCTTATCACAATCGTTGTCATTTATTCGGAATAAATATCCTGTTATTATCCAATATCTTTATCTTTACACTTTCCCGTAGCTTTATAATGCAGCTCTCCATCTCACTGATATGTCATCTTTGCCCTCTCGTCAAGATATACATTAATGGTAGCTTTGCAGATTCCTTAGAGTACCAGATAATATATCATATTATGTGTAATAACGCTCTTCTGAGTTCGAATCCGGCTGGTGTCAATTTTGCCCTTATATTTCCAGGTCCGACAAGACGACTGCATTTAAAGGTCTGTACACTTTCTATCTCTCAAAACTTGTGGCATTGCATCTATGTTAGAAATCATTATCATTGTCCTTGTAATGCACATCTCATAAGGCACCCTCATGGCAAATATAGATATAATTTGTTTTATTATTAGACGGTGGAGACGCACAAACATTTCGGCAGCAAAATGACATGCAATAATTAAATATTCTTTTATGAGTTTCAAGTTTGAGCGCTGTCATTTACAATTAAATATAAACATTGAGTATGCATTTATTTGCCTACAACCCATCGCTAAATTTCATAGGTTTGTGACAAACTTAGAAATCGTTGTTACTATTATGAAGCCAACACGAAACACCACCATCATTATTACAACTACAGTTACTATTACGACTACTACAGCTGCTGTAATAGTTACAATTCCAATCCAGCCTTGATCGACCACATCTCTTATGGTCAAAAGCATTTCAGCTACCCAGTATTTTTAGATTCTATTTAGGACAATGTTTAATGTATCCTTTTTTCTAAGATGAAAAGGTGCAATTTGAGAGAGATTTAGTTGCAATGTCTAGTAGATCCCACGACAGCAAATAGATCCGTTTATCGGTAAATATGTTGTCATTGTTATAGCTATTACTGTTGTTGATAATGTCGCTTAGTCTCAGGTTAGCCATCATTGGCTAACCTGAGTCATAGAACAGATTTACGACCCAGAGCACCCTGTTCATTTAATGCTATTTCTTTATTCAAAATACTAAGATAAGATCTGAGATTTGATTTGGCTGCTACTTCTTGGTGGTTGACTGCCTTTGTTGTTGGTTTTGGCTTTGGTGGCAGTGGTAGTTGTGGTGGCCGTCATTGTGTAATTATTAGCGGTGCTTGTGTTCATGTTGTTGCTCTCGTTGTCAGATTGTTTTATGAGATCTGTCGCAAACCGCTAACGTTGAAATATCTAATAGATTACCAATAAATAAATAAAACAAAATTAAAAAAAAAAACAACATAAATTCACCTTTAACATAAATTTCAGAGTGGACGTAACACTGGTACTGTTGTCGGTAGGCAATATGAAACGTATTGTTATTAACCCTGCATCTGGGGCCTCGTCAAAGGGCATTTAATTACAATTAGCTTTATCTAGGTCTGGGTATTTTTTTTATTGAGAGGGTGGTGAGGAAGAGAGGAGATGACAAAGACATTAATGTATCGGCCATATTATTTCTTATTTCTAGAGAGTAATATGACAAGGCTAATGATGATAGATAAGGCATTTACAGTTACCATTTGATACACATACATACATGCATATATACATACACACACATACATACATACATACATACATACATACATACATACATACACACACACATACATACAAACAAAAATACATACATACGTGCATACATATATACATACATACAACACACACACACACACACACACACACACACACATACACATATATATTTAAATTGTTTCAGCTTTAAAGGTGCGGACATGCTGGGGCACATACGCACACATAAACATATACGCATGTATGTATGTATGTACGTACGTATGTATGTATGTATGTATATATGTGTATCTATCTATCTATCTATCTATCTATCTATCTATCTATCTATATACATATATATAGACAAATATGTTTATAATATATAAATGAGCGAGTTTATATATTATAACTTATATGTGTATATATATATATATATATATATATATATATATATATATATATATATATATGCATGTATATATATATATATATATATCAATGTACATAAGCACAACACACACACACACACACACACACACACACACACACACACACAAATACACATAAGCACACACACGCAAATGCACATAAACACACACACAAACTCACACATACACGCATATATGTTTAAATATAGCAATGTGAAAGCTGTGGCCCACCTACTAATAATACCACATGGATTTAGTTCTATTTTATTTCCTTTGTACGTCTATATACCAACCAACATATATATTTACATGCATACTTACATACATTCATACACACGCGCATATATGTATGCAGACAGATGTACGACTGAAAACATAGAACGTAAAATTCCTGATCAAAGTTTCAGAGGTAAGTAAATTAAATATGAGTCCTAAGAGAGGTTACTGTTGACCTTACATTGGTCGTTTCAAGTAGCATAAATTTATTGCCAGAATAGCTTCAACAGATAATCCTGTCTATGATTCAACGTGGTGCAAGGGACATACTAGCGGCGCCTGCTGTTTACAGGCTAGGGATTAAACAATTTAGGGACGTCAGATAGGGATAAGTGCAATATATATATATATAGCAAATAATGGTCATAACGACTTCAACATGACTGTTCCGTTCGATCGGACTTTACTGCAATTTTTTTTAACCTCAGGAGGATTTCCCTAGTTGGTTAACGATGCACAGCTGCGTCCTATATATTGCGAGCAAGTGAACGAATCCCTACCATCTTCTAGCGACGGACTACTTCTGCAGTACACGGTTGCGTGCGCAGTGAGATCCTCACGAAGGCAGTATGACGTTGCTGTGTTTACTTCACAACTTGTGAAATTTGTGTTTTCCTGATCGCGTGTATGCTGTAGTCTGCGATTTTGTCATGAACAGGAAGTTGGAACAGAAAGTCAATGTGAAACTTTGAGTTAAACTAGGGGATTCTGCTACAGAGATATTGAGCATGCTTCGGCAAGCTTACGGCTACGAGGCAATGCGTAGTCGAATTTCAAAAATATTACTATCCTAAAGATTTTGCCGGGAATTAAGGGGTAAATTAGGAGAAACAAAAAACAATAATCAATTATATAAATTCATGCCTCGTTTCTTCCGAACAAAAGGAAAATTTCTTTCGATTTTGTCGGTAGTTTAAGATAGAAATAATTACATAGCACATAGTCTAGAAATGTAAATAAGATATAAGACAGAATTCATCATGAAAACGACCGGTGTTAATTCAAAAGGAAAAGTTTACATGTGTTTAGAAATGTACACAAATTTTCAGGCTTTGAAAAGTCAGTTGAATAATTTGCATTGCAGAAAATGTTATAATGTTTTCTTCGTTGTAGAATCAAATACGTGAAAGAAGATAAATCGCCATTAGTTAAGAGTATTTGATAGATTGGAAACTTTGCAGTGGTCCATTGTGTGCGTGTAGGTATGTGTGTATGTGTGCATGTGTGTGTTTGAGTGTGTGTATGTATGTGTGTGTTTGCGTGCATGTAGGTACGTGTGTATGTGTGCATGTGTGTGTTTGAGTGTGTGTGCATGTCTGTGTGTATATATGTGTGTGTGAGAGAGAACGTGTGTATTTTCAAACAACTGTTTAAATTGGTTGGCGTGGTTGTACGTTTAAACTTCTCTTACAGCAATGTGGTTTCGAGTTAGAACACATTAATAAACCTTGGCTGATTGTCGGCTAGAGCAAAGCCTTGTGAAATGTAGTAGATGAGAACAACTAAGGTAGATCGGGCAACACATTTGATTTCTTGAATATTCTATAATATTTAATACATTGCAGATTGTCTATTAAAGGATTATCAAGTTTAGGAGTTACAATGGTAGCACTGTAGTATTGCAGAATACAAATTCATGAATACTTGTGCAATACCAAAACCATTGTGACGAATAAGAATACAGTGTTAGATGCAATTGAATTGCTTCCCTTTTACACAAGATACGACTTACTAATTTTTTGCAAGGTTGATAAAAAAAAGTACAATTACAAAATCGATTTTCCTGAAACTTTCGGTCGAGAGCCATTCTGAATTACTGACTTCTCTGATTACTCTGAATTAAATAAATATTAAATTTCAATTATATGAAACTCACGTACCTATACATTAGTATAAATGATACAGTTCATTAATACTGTATTGTACAAGGTACTAATATATGTGCAGTACCAGTAAACTAGTCTGGCGGTCACGGGAATTTGAAATTCATGTTCGTTAATTAATGCGGATCATGAGAGGTTCCGGATCATCAGTCTTCGGAAAGAAGGTGTTGTACCTAAACCAATCAAAAACCTAAAACCTTTGATAGCAAATGAGTAAAATAATTTCTTTCTTCGTTTATAATTTTGGTTTCATGGCCAGAAATTTTAGCGGGGGTATAATTGATAACATTGCTCACAGATCTTGACTAGTGCTTTATTTTATCGACGGTGAAAGTATGAAAGGCAAAACTGACCTCAGCGGGTTTTAAACTCGGAATGCAAAAAAACAAAACAAAAAAAAACAGAAGAAATAACATTAAATAGTTTGTCTGAGGCATTCACGACTCTGCCAACTCGCCAAAAGTGCATATGGTTATATGTCTGTTCATATATGCGTTCAAACAACATTTGCAACAAAACACTAATAACTGTATGCATAGCTATGTGTTTCGGAATTTTAGTTCGCAACAATGCGGTTTCGTGTTCGATTACGATGTGAATTGTACCATAGCCTCAGGATAATTAAAACAGAGT